>NC_072740.1:113182874-113349129 GCF_026930045.1 Uloborus diversus | reverse complement strand
GCCCTTTCCTCTTTGTCGGCAAGTTTTTTTATCCACTCCACCTAAAGTGACCACGTCGGCTGGGCTCTCTTTGGAGTTGCAAGAAAATCCCATCTTCCTCTATTTTTATTAACTGAAGTGCATCATCATGTGCAATATTGAATAAATTGTTTAAATTACTCTAAAATTCTAATTGGAGCTGCCTGAATACTACTTGCAGTTTCTTTGCAGTTTTTTTTAAGTCTCTCAAAATTGATTTAGGTTTTTAAGTTTATTCACACAAATTGGCAACGATTTGGTGGGAATGCGTGCCTTTTCCCAAATAATGATGCATTCCCGAAGGGCGAGATTTGCACTTTCACTGATGGTTAAATTTTACTTCTCGAATGTTATAAAACAAAACAGACAGAACTTGTCCGTTTGAGGGAAGTTTGCAAGCCCGTAGTTTGGTGTTTTAGACTCCTATTAAAAATATCTACTTTTTTCAAACTTTGCAATTCCACTGCCATGTTTCGTTCCTTATGGAAGGACTATACTGCGCTCGCTGACCGGAATGTATTCGTACTGACATGTTTGACGGTTTGAAAATTGCTACGGATAAGTCCCCCCCCCCCTCCCCCAACATATGTTTTTCTGTTTTCATTTGTTTTCTGTGCACTATTGACAGCTGTTTTGAGCTTCGCAAAGTATCGCTTCGTCAGCGTTCCTTCGTCGCTTCGTACACGTGCTATTTACACGTTTAGGCTTTTAGGCGCAAGTCGGCACGGGTTACCCTGCTTCAAATTTCATGAAACTTTTTTTACAACGGTTTTGATATAAAAGGAAAAAAATAAGGGGGTATGCGTTAAAAAAAAACTTTCATTTTTTTGGAACACCCTATTATATATATATATATATATATATATATATATATATATATATATGTATATATAAAATTGGCAGATACATATAGATAGGTAGATAAACGAAGATATAGATACATAGATAGGTAAATCGATATAGATAAATGGACAGATACATGTGTAGATAGATATATACGTAGATAAATAGCATATATATATATATATATATATATGCACATAGGTAGGTAGACAAATAGATAGATGGACAGACGATTACAGACCTAGATAGATGGGTTGAAATATAGAAAGATAGAGATATAGGTAGATATAAAACCATATAAATAGACCAATAGATATGTAGATAGGCAGAGATATAGATCGATATATTGATAGATAAATACGTATAGTGATACATGAAATACACCGCCAGCTCAGTAACTTACTGAATATACGTACAGATAGGTAGGTAGACAGATCGATAAATAGATCGATTGATAGAAGAATAAAGATCTAGATAGAGGGATACAGTTATAGAAATATAGATAGAGATATGGATAGATAGATTGATAGATAGATATATAGAGATATAGATAGGTAGATAGTTAGATCTCCAAGAAACTAATTTTCGTTTTAAATCAAAACTTATCTTCATTCACTGGACCAAAATGTGTTCATTTACTGGTTCGAGGTGTTCATTCACTGGGTCATTGCGCCATTTTTTCTTTAAACACCTAAAAAAGTCGGAAGGGGTATCATTTAAATTCCCGCAATTTTTTTATACATTTACATAGATCAATGAAAATGTTTTAACTATCACGATCTGAATAGTAAAGTATTTAAAATTACTAGGAATTTTTAAAAATGAAATTGTGCTTAAGTGTTCATTCACTGGTCGATCTACCCTATACACTCCTCGTTTTTGCAGTATTCTTTCTGAAATAGACTGCAAAGCCAGTACTGCAACTACATTTTAATTATATGTCAAACTGCAGGAAATTATTTTTCTCTTTCTCAGTGGCTTGGGCCCAAGAAATTGTTCAAGGTGAGGGCGGTTAATTTTTCAACTTACTTCTATTACGCATCTTATTTAAACATGCTTGGGAGGGGGGGAGTTCCCTCCACTTCATTTTTAACTAACACGACTAAAATATAGAGATTGATCCAAGAAGATTCCCGAATTCAGCCCTTTCCTTTTGCGTTGAAAGAATTGCTCTAAAATTATGTTCTAGGACTTGAATTTCGAATTAATTCCGGGAAGTCTTTCGGAACACCATCCCTTCACATGAGCGAATGTCGTTTAAAATTTCGTTTTTTGGAACTTTATTTAAAAAAAAAAAAAATACCGGAGCAAAATCACCGAAACTCATTTTCCCCCCAATACTGCCTGAAATGTCTACAATCACATCATCAAAGCTTAAATTTTGCAATACCCGGGGGAAGGCCTCCAAACTCTTTCTCCTAACATCACCAAAGATCGTATAAAATTGTCTTATTGAATTTTAATTCCGTGTAAGCCAAAGAAAACAGATCCTATTGAATTTATCCCTACAATTACTCCAACAAAATTTTGGCGAGAACCTGCGAATACTTAGGAAAAGAAATAGCCTTGCAGCCTACACTTCATAAAGGTTACATCATACAGGCCGTAAACATAAATGACTAGATTTGAATTACTTTGGACTTCTGCACAACACGAATTAACGCAGGGGGACCTGTACAAGAGCGTTTCCCTTACCCCAAGAGCTCCCCTGTACGACTTTTCCCTTAAAACGAAGTTCACTGCTTCAAATGAAGCAAAATATAACCACTCAATACAAAAAAGCTTAATTTTTAATATGCAAAAATATGCAATAACTCACTGCTTAATACGCAAGTATTTCTTTAAATGGAGGAGTTTAATCGTACCTTTGCTGCTGACTCTCGCTGGCATGCAAACAGGACATAATTACGTACGCAACAGAAAATATTTTCCCACATTTGCTGCTTACGTATTACAGGAAATTTGCAAAGTGCAAAGCAAAATCATTCAATTATCTACCAATTCTTTCTTAAATGGCTCCAAATTGCTGTAAGTTATACATTTAGTACATGGCGTTCACTGATGGGAAATTTACTATTACTAGCAATGGGAAAATATGAGTCAACTATTAAGAACAGCGTAGTTCCAAAGTTTTGATCCTCCCCTTGTTTTGAATTTAAAAGTTACAATATGATACTGCTGAAATGAAATCTTTTCGGTTGGTTATTTGAATTCGTCATATGGTATTTGTCTTTTACCTATTTCAACACTGAATCAAACTCACATGCCTGGGACCACCTCTTTCCCCCATTGGAATAAATTTTCTACGCCTTTGGTATACAAGTTTTTGACACTGGTCAGTTGCAAGCAATTTGTCGACATTTGAATTGGAGCTTAATTTGGTAATTCTCTTTTGTGAGCCATTTACGGAGTCGTTCATTTGGAGTTTTGTGTTAAACTTCTGAGGCATTAAGTTTTTTAGCAATGGGGGAAACACAGCCAAAAACGGTGTCATTGCTAAAGAAACTTGTCATTTTTGGGAAAAAAAAATTCGAAACATAAGAAATTGGTAATTTTAATTTAACAATCGTGTTCCTTAAAAAATAAATAAATAAAATAAGGAAAAAAACAGTAGTAAAAATTACTTTTACTTTTTGAGTAGAACCACTGAACTAGAACAAGTAAACTGATAATTTTACTCAAAAAATATCTCGCATGTTCAATAATTTTTTATCTTCGTAAATCAAGGCCGACATCCATATTTCGTGTATAAAAATACATTGAATAAATTTTGTCGGAACTTTTTCTTAAACCACGTTAGAAATACTCTAAGTATTGAACATGGAATCTAAAATCTTTTTTTCCGTTCATCATTTGTGAAAAGTGTTAGAACTTTCACATTACACAGAACCTCCGCTGCTATTTTATTCCTTTACTGCATCTGAAATGTGTGTAGCAATAATTAAATCATCCATTGCGCTAATTTAATTTTTAGTGTATATACGAAGAGAAATAATTCTTGCTACACTGCCATTACTTTTTAAAAGTGAAATATGCAATCTGAAAAGTGATAGAAAAGTCTGCTACTTCTGGAACGTAAAATCAGTTTTGAAAAGTATGAATAATTTTATTAATCACTATCTAATTGCCCATTTGAATATTAAGAAAATTTGAAGCTGGAATATGCATGTTCAATATCAACCTTTAGAAAGAACATACTGTTTTTTAAAAAAATATTTTTGAAAAAAAATCCTTTCAGAAAATCTCTTTTTAAAAACTTTTCACCATCTTTGTAGGTATCATCTTGCGAGAATTAATTCTTTATGTACTTTCAATTTCTGTTAAAAGTATACTAAATATTTATCAGGTCTGAAAGAGTCGACAGTCAGCAAGCACTCAAATTGAACACATTCACACTAGAAAGATCAAAATTCGTCATTTGTAGAACGACCGACTATTTTGGTCTTCATATTAGTTCTAAGTTGAAAAATTCACACAAACTTTTAAAATTTATTTTAATGAATGGTTATCCATTTTATTAATAGTTATATCGTTTACTACAAAAAATTAGAACCCAAGTTAAACTTCCAAGGGCCTCATAGGCCCTGTTTGGACTATCTAAGTATAGTCTGATGTATTACAAATTTTAACGCAAGCACAAGACTTTATTGCATAAAAAGATAAACTAAAATCGTAAAAAGTCGCGAAATTTTATATTTTTCTTTCCCATACTTTTAATCTTACTGACATACAAGCACTGAACGACCAAAATGTCTCATCCGAGCTTTCTAGTGTTAATGTCAAACAAATATATATATTTTAAAGCTTTAAAATACACATAGAGCAACATTTGATAAGTATAACAGTTATTAAATACTGATGAACGATGCATAGTAAAGAAGTAGCAATTTTTCAAATTAAAATTCAAACGTAACCCCCATTCGGTCTTGATGATTTTCTCTTCTCCTTAATTATTCGTCATGAGACTGATTATTTTTATCCGCTCCAGCAATTGGCTGAAAAGAGGTTTCTTAGAATTTGTGTGAATGTTTTGGATTTAAGAAATTATTTGGTAGAAGAGACAAGATTTCATGACATAGCGTCTTCACTGGAGAATGTCAAAAAAAGGTGTTAAAGAAGCATATCTATTCAATAATTTCTCAATCAAACTTCTAGAAGATGCTCACTTGTGTCAAAAAAGTCTGTTTTAAGAACACTTGTTCATACTATGACACAATAAGAAGACTTTTTTGACATCACGTACTTTTTTTTGATCGTGTAGGAATTGTCAGTGAAATGCTATTAGAGTTTCTTATGTATTTCTCTTTTTGACAGTTACAAATTTTTGATGTCTCTGCTTCTTCAACTTAATAGCATATCTGGGGAGTAGAAGTTCAAAAAATTAAGAAGGAATTTGGCACCGTTCACCGCTTGCTGTTTTGGAAGGTATATCTTTAAAGTTGCTTGAAGTATCCTATACTCCACTTCTGATGAACAGAAACTAAAGGCGACTAATTTCTTTTAAAAGTGCACATTTCGATTTAAATTTGCAAACAGTAGTTTCCAAGATCACTCGTTTCTTTATCGTGTTCTGTGTTTCATTTTAGATCAGTTTTCTTATCATTTGCTTCTTTCTTCCGAAAAGCAAACGAAGGTCAAAGGAAGAGGAATGGGAAAACTTTCTGAAAAGCGTCATCGAGTGTGATGTTCCTGCTAATCCCACTTGACAAACTCAAACTCCATTCATTTAGCGGTAAAATTTCAAGGCAAGAATCTTGGAAGATTGAGGTCCCCAACTAGGCATGAGTTCAATTTCACCTCCATAATTAAGAACAATTTTTGGGAGTTGGCAGAAAATCCCCAGCAATTCTGCACACATGGTAACTGCTGGCAACAGTCCACAGGGCTCCACGGATATAACAAGACTGTACTTAGTGCGAAATCTTCCGATTCAAAATCCAGAGCCTTATTCACTAGGTCACTCCGCCTTTTAGACAGCCCTTCTTTTTCCCCATTTGTTTCTTCCGTAAAACAAGATATCGGATGGATACAATTCATCTGCAGCCCTCTTTAACCAAAAAGACTTTTTCCTCTCCATGGCATTTAACAAGTTCATTTTTGCAAACCAGTCTAAAGCTTTTGTTTGCAGTTTAGTATTCGTTATTTTTTTGGATTCGTTTATAGATGTTTCATTCATTTTCCCATTGCCGGTAAGTATTGTATTTTGCTTCTTTCAAATATATTTTCTTATTCTCGCGTCAAAACACGACTCAAGTATATCCCTTATAATTGGTGAAGGAGTTTTTAACCATCGGATATTTTTCCACTACACCCTTTAGGGTTTTGGCGTTTTCTTCTTATATGTCTATTCTACGGGAGATTTCGACTCTTCAACATGCCTTTTCGCAGTGCGCATAATTGCAATGAAAGAGGAAGAAAAGGAGGATTATCGTTTTTCAGGTATGAAACTGTTCTCAATTGTAAGTATTTGATAAAATAGTAACAACTATTTTATCAATGATCTATGGCTTTTTAAGGTGGGTGCGGGGGGGGGGGGAATCGTAACAGTCTGTGACAAGGAGGAGGGAGGAGATAACGAGAAGTGTGCTGTCTTGCTTTTATTACGATTATGTTTATGAAAAGTATGCCTGAGATATGATAAAGAGAAGAGAGGAGGGGAGGGGGAAGGTGAAGTGTAACACATTGTGACAAAGGAGCGGGAGGAGATTACGACAAGTGTGATGTCACGCATTTTTTTGGTGAGAATGAGTTTATCAAAAAGAGCGTGACACGTGACGAAGAAGGGGATAGGCGTTTAAGGAGAAGTAACACTTCGTACCAAAGGGGAAAGGAGGTCAAAAATCTGGGGACAAAAAAGGGTGACATTTTCTGAACAACCCCTTAAGAAATCTTTCGTTTTAGATTTACGTCGACACATTTCGTAATGACTATGGATTCATTTTCTCCTTTCTCTTAGAGAGCTATGATTAGACCCGACGAGAGGCCATTTCAGCCCAGTCGGAAATGAGGGGGCCTGTCCCTTGAGAGGGTCCGGACCCGAGTCATAGTAGTATAAATTTGACAAGTTTTGGGGGGAGAGGATCCAGCGACGAAACAGACAGGTACAAGGCCTAGGTTCTAGGCGGCCCAGGCTATGTTACACACTATCTGAAGGGAAGACATTTTCTTTTCAGAGACTGTCTCATCCAAAGATGACACAATGCGGGGTGGACTATTGCGCTTAAAGAAGTTCTTGTGCTTGGATTATCTTATATTTTGCACATTTATGACAAAAAACTTGCATACTTTTTACAACCTTTTTATTTTCTCGTAAAATATAGAGTAGTTTGAAAGTGCTCTACAACATGATATTAGTTATGGTTTAATGTGTGTTATACAAAGTTACTTTGAAGTCTTAAGAGGGTCACCATACATGTCGTAACGCAACTGAATTCTGCACAATGCTCCCATGCGCACCTACACTCTACAAAAACCTACGAGAACATGGCGCCGAATTCAGCTGTGTTACGACAATAATGTTCTGGCAGTGTTCTTGCCTCTTTAGACCGTAAAGTAACACAGCTGTATACAAACATTCAATCATAACTTACATAATGTTGAAAATACGTGAGAGGGGGGCGGTCACCTACTTTAGGACTATTTTGTACATTACATATGGTGTGGTAAATATTTGTGATTTAACACTCCGTCGGGCGCAACTGATCTATTAGGCACACCTCGAATACTTTAGTTAGCCATGCGCCCTCAATAGCTTATGGAAAAATGTATATTCATTTTCTCAAATAAACTTGTTACATTCGAAAATCATGAAAAACTTTTATTTCCCTTCTTTGGTGTTTGTAGTTGACATTTTTTTCGTAAGAAAATGTGAACATGCGTAGAAAAGATCAGTAGATCAAAGTGTGCTTCCCAGGCTCAATGCGCCCGTTCATGTTCTACAACATATTGCGCCCGACGGAGTGTTAAGGTCCCTATGCTGACAGGGTTGCCTACTGATCCGCATCTTGCGCAGTTGCTCTGCAAAAATAGCGAAACTCCATAGCTCCTCAAAAAGTTATTTTGCTCCGCATTTCTCTGCCGAGCATTTTCAAGCATGACATAGTACTGTTTAAAGCTGTTTTTCATTCTGATGTTAATGCTCAAAGTTATTATCAAAGCTGAAAAACAATTTTAGATAAGTTTTTAAAGATTTTTGTTGAATTTTAAACAAAATACCCCAAGCTGCCCCGCAAAATTTCAAAATGCTAAAGTTATCACAGTGAGTACTTCAGCCCCACCCCTTGGGGTAAAGCGTTCATGCATACATATAAAAGGGGCAGTGCCATAATACTTTACTCTTTTTTTTCTCCGTAAAATTTAATGCGACATTTTAATTAATGGAAGGAGGGACTAATAAATTAAGGGGGGACAAGGAAGGGGGTCAAAATGCAGATTATTGCTTCATTTGAGCTGTATCTCCAACACTATTCCTTTTCATTAAAGGGTAATTGAATAAAAGTCGAAGATTGTACAAAGGACTAATATTGCAAGTAATATTTTTACACAAATCCGTCGTTGGGGGGAGAGGGACTCCCCCTCCCGGATTTTGTCTTATGCATTGTACAAATGCCAAAGTTTCATTGCAGGTATTTTAGTATTTTTAAAATGATATTTTTTTGTGTGCATTTCCTTTGCTTCCCCCCGCCGCCCAAGTAAATAAAAAGACTGGCTTAGTTGTACGTATCTCAATCTAAAATAACGTTGACACTTTGGTTTATCGAATAAGAAATAAATTCCGAAGTGCACTTTTTTCGGATTTTTTAGAGCTGTGCTAAAGAATATGAAATTTCATAGGTTTCAAAGACTAAGAAAATTAACAGTGATGCTATATTTGAAGCGTTTTTCTTTTTTTTTTCCGGTTATAAATTTTCATGGCGTACATGAGAAATTTTTCCTGTACGCAAGCCCGAATCTACGTACACGCAGCTCCAGAAATGCGGGAGGGGTGCATACCACTGAGGAGGGCTCGTTGCCCAAGAAGCCAAAAAACTTAGCACTAAATGAAAAACAATACTTTAAACTTAAAAGCTGAAAATGTTTTTTGTAATCTTACAGTATAAAATCTGAGGAACTACAGAAACAACACATATTACTGAATAACTTATGCGAATGTTGATTAATAGAAATAGCTAAACAGGAGTCGCAAAATTGTGAATTTTAAACAATTGCTTTTTAATAAATAAAATATGTATGTATATTATGCTCACAAACAAGTATTAGGAATTTTCAAAGTTTGAAAATATAATAATGAATGCACACACACAACAGTTCTGAAAATTTGAAGCATGAAAATTGAAAGAATTTTCATCGAAATATTGCAATTTATACATATCCAATGTCCGAATGAATGTTGCTAGAGCTTCCCCTCAAAACTTTCAAGATGCCAAAAATTTGAAAAATTTCTTAAAAATTCCAGACTTAGGTTTTAAAGGTACTGCAAACATTAGAACTGGTTCAATCAAATTTGGCACAACAATTACAGTTCACTTTTATATCAATTAATTTTGTGACATAATAAATCTGTTTCATCTACTAATGTAACCACCCTTCATTGTTGACACTTACAGAATTACTTTTGTATGTATTTACAAAAATTCTATGTGTTGGGTAGGCGGATTAACATTCATCTGAATTTTGCAGGGTCACTTTTAAAAATAACACCAGTATCCTGTAGCAACAGTGAATTTTATTTAAATTTGCGTGAAGTTTTTAGAAAAAATTTCTTAAACAAAATCTATGGGCCCCTGAAATGAGAAGGAGCTTCCCCACTTCAGACGGTACTCGGGCCCGTCTATAAAAATATTTTGTGTTTTCTCTTCGTTTTACAGATTTCCCACTCGAAAAAAATTAATTACTCTTCTTCTTCTTTGATCGTCATCAGCATATCCCCAAGAGTTACTTTTACTATTGAAATCCCCCATAATTATAATGTTTTTAGTTGGAATATTTTTTTAAAGACTTTCGAGATTACTTAGACGATTTCGTACATCTTCTGTTGGTGTAATATAAAGGTTGGTGAAATAATAATTATTGAATCTTCCTTGAAATATACCGATATTGCTATATGGATTTCTTTCTGATCTATTTTAGAAACTACTATATTTGAGTCAGTACTTATAACAGCAGATTTTTTACTTAAAGAGTTAAAATTTTTCCAATTCACAGGTTGTTCTGGCATTCGTTTGTGTTTTCAATATGGTTCTTGAACAAGGAAACACTTTGGTAGCATTTGAATTGATAAACATTTTAAAGAATGCAACGACTTTTTTGTCTCTAAATTGACGAATTTTTGTAAAGACTTGAATCACAAATGAAATTGAAGAACATAATTAAATTGTTAAAAAAAGTCGCATTGTGGTACCTCCGTGGTCATGACAAATTTTGTGCCAAATTTATGACTAATTATAGAAAAAGAAAAATGAGCCAAGATGACAGAAATTATGAAACGTGATTTAAAATCGAAAAAAAAAGTAATACAATAAATGTGTTTTTGTCACAAGCATAAAATCCCTATTATTGAAATTATGAATTTCTATCTAAGAAGTTAAACGTCATTCATAAAAAATCCAGCGTCTTATGAAGATATCCAATAAAGATTTAAAGGTGTGATTTAATCATTTGGAAAGGAAATTAAA
Organism: Uloborus diversus; assembly: GCF_026930045.1. Taxonomy (NCBI): domain Eukaryota; kingdom Metazoa; phylum Arthropoda; class Arachnida; order Araneae; family Uloboridae; genus Uloborus; species Uloborus diversus. The sequence goes on along the minus strand of NC_072740.1, from coordinate 113,338,594 downwards.
GCCTTTCATAAAATTTCAAAGACTGAATAATAAGGAAGTAAAGTATTTAAGTTATTAAAAACTAAACGATTTTGAACAAATCTTTCAAATTACAGTAAAACTACTGAGAAATAAGACAATGCTAAAAAAATCCATACGACACCGGAATCTGGATCATGCTTTAAAGTTCTTCCCTTCATTCAATTTTATCTGATTAAATATTTGGTAGAAATAGACATTGAAATGTAGCAGAAACCCAACAAACGCTTGTGTTTTGACCCTATTAGGTCCGTCATTTCATTAACTTTGGGGGAGGGGGGGGACAAAGGAAATACACTTAAAAATGTCATTTTAAAAAAACAATAAAATCCTGCAATAAAACTTTTGCGTTTGTGTAATGTATATCACAAAATCCAGGGGGAACCCCCCATTGACGGATTTGCGTAAAAATATTACTTGCAATATTAGTCCTTTGTAAAATCTTCACTTTTTATTCAATTACCCTTTCATGAAAAGGAATAGCGTTGGAGATACAACTGAAATAAAGCAATAATCTGCATTTTGAACCCTCCTTTGTCGCCCCTTAACTCCCAAACTCGACGCTGAAACTCTTGGGAAATTTTACTAAGTTATCTCCTCATGATACTGAACTGCTTGGTATAGGTGAACAGTCTTTTTTTTTTTTTTTTTTGAATGTCCGGGTCATGACCTATAAAATACATATGAAAATGTGTCATAATAACATATCAAAAATTTATCATAATAACATATCAAAAATTTATCATAATAATATACTTTAATTTATGATAAGGGTCCGTACATTTAAGATGTTACACTGTTTCTTTTCTGACTTCTGCCCCCTCCCCTTTTGTCACACTTTACCTTACTTCCCTGTCGCATGCCCCGTCTTTTATCCTAAGCACAATTTCAATCATTTATTCATGTCCCACATATTGTTACCCATCTTCCCTCACATCCAGTCAACATTTATACGATCATCTTCCCACTTAAAGCGTGAACCAAAAAATAAAAATAGAAATGAATCAATAAAGTATACACTTAACAAAAGTTTAAATTCTAAATTATGAGATGTCACAAATGTGCGTTAATCTGTCTATCTACACCATCCCCCCTCATCTTTTATGGGAACTGTTCGATTGAAACAACTTTTTTTCCTTATTCGGCATTTATTTCCCAGGGCACCTCAATGTGCCATGTTGTCCAACGGTTACAGCCGCGGCCTTCCACTCAGACGAACCGGGCTCAATCCCGGGTATGCGTCACGGGAAGGACCCATCATTTCTCCCGTAGTATATACTATAGTCTTGAGGTTTCACTTCAAAAGGATGGGAGTCGTTGCAGAAAAGGACATAGCCTTCTTATGATTAATTTTTACTGCGATTATTTCCGCTTAAATTTAAGCAGTTCACTGGATTTATATATTTTACGATTCGAGATTTTACGGTTATTTTTTCTGAACAATACAAAACTTTTAACGGAAGAAATTAAACTCTTATGTGTGAAAAATCCTTAGCACGAATATGCTGAAATCTTTAGAAACGAAAAATCGGGAAAAATGCAAATATCCAAAAATATTTTCGGTATTTAGAATATAAAAGATGATTTATGTATTAAACATGGAATAAAATTCTTTGTAGACATCACATAGACAAGGCGAAGAATTCATTTATTGGACGATTTCACTCAATCAAGTTGTTTCACACAAACCCAATCCTCATTTATATGACAGCCAATGATCGAGTAACGCTCCTGACATCATCAACAATGAAGCTCGCGCCACGTCAAGAAAATTTGATAATAATTTTTGGTAAAGTTTGACATGCAGGGAAATGTTTTGTTTCGAGAAGGCTGAACTGGATCCGGTAGATTAACTGTTTTACTGGTGAGACTGTCATTTCAGGGGATTGAAGAAACGAAAAAGTGGTCCACAATCAGAGTTGGGCAAATTTTAATTGCATTGAGAATTAAAGATTAACAATTGATTAATTGGTAAACGTGACCACAACAACTAACAATTGATCAATTGTAATTGTGGAAAATTACAATTAACAATTAATTAATTGTTAATTGTAGTTTTCTACAGTTAACAATTAATTAATTGTTAGTTGTAGTTTACCACAATTAATTAATTAATTGTTAATTGTGGTAAACTACAATTAACAATTAATTAATTGTTAATTGTAGTTTACTACAATTAACAATTGTCGATTGTTCTGTGAATTTGAATTAAAACTAACTCATAAAAAATTACTGGTTTTGTACAATATATTCTACACACGATAGGTCTACCTGGGACGTGGACGCTAAATGGTTACCATATTACTATCCAACTATTTAAATACACATGTTAGCAACTAATAAAATATAAATAAAATATCAGTAACTTTCAGTAAATTACCGCCCAATAGCCAGGGCTAAAGCAGAAATATATGAAATACTCGAGTTGAACCGATCCATTGCTTCGGTCACTCGTTTGGTCTGCGTTAATTCTATATTAGCTACCAGTTTGTTTGGCACTCTTGGCTTCTTCAAACTGTTTTCCATCTCCAGCTCAGTCACTTTCCTATGCCAGGATGATGCGTGCTAATAAGCACGAAACTGCAGTCCTCGGCTGGAAATGACTGAGCTGGCGGTGTATGTCATATGTTAGTAACTTTATTACGAGTAATAAATTATTTAATGCAGTATATGACTTTTCTCAAAAAATCTTATGGCTTCAGCAAAATATCCTCAAAAAAGGTATACAGTCGACTCCTGCTACAACGCGATCCAACTTTCGCGAAATGGCTATAACGCGATGTTTTCTTCGGTAAAGAATTGTATTCCTAACGCGAATTCTTCACCCGCAACACGAAAAATTTCCGAGGGGAATCGCGGTTTTTTCATGATTGGACCTTCATCCTTTTGCCATCACGGAGAACGGAAGTTCCCACACCGTACTAGTCTGAACATCGCTTATACAAATAACTCTATACGCCACATTTCCCACTTATTTGTTCATTCTATATGGGAAAGTTAATGAAATATAATGACACCTAAGAGCGCTGTTTCGTTTAAAGTTTGTGAAGATAGAAGGAAAAAGAGAAAGTTTCAACAACTATAATGCATTTGTTTTTCTTACTACATAATGTACGTACTGCAGTGATTTATTTTACGTCTTTCATTCCCCTTGATTATTGATTTTGTGCATCGTAGCAGTTTATGTTAAATAAATCTTTTGTTAAAAAAATACAATAAATAAAAATTCAATTTTTTATTTAAGAAACAGTAATGTATAGTTAAGAAATGGGTTTTAACAGTTTGAGGTGGTGTTTACAAGTGTCTTTAATCGTATAGGTATGTTTATAAACGTTTTCAAATATACCCTTTTCCTCAACGCGAAATTTCTACTTACGCGAAGGGTCTTGGAACGTATCCCTCGCGTAAGTCGGAACTCGACTGTATTTCAATTAAAAATTAAAAAAAAAAAATTCTTTACTGGTAAAAGTGCGAAGAACATCTGGGGAAATTACAGAAATGCATCTTAATTGCACGATTAAAAAGATAATAAAAAAAATAAACAGAGCGGTCTCTGAGATCTTACGTCCCCTGTTCTTTCTAATTTCCCCTGTTACAGGTTAAACTATAAAACAATGATCTGCACAATTTTAAAACACTTAATTAAAATACATACATATACGTGTGGAAAAAACTTGCCAAGACGAGAATAGTTCACGCGGCGAGCGAGCAATCAACACTGAACGAAAATACGAATTCGAATAATACTTTGAACTCTGTACGCTGCCCTGTACCTATTGATACATTAAGTTAATTGTTAGTTTTAATTGTTTCATAGAACAATTAAAAAAATTAATTGCAATTATTTTAATTGTGAAAAGCGATTAACGTACATTAATCTAATTACATTAACTGCAAAGTACAATTAATAGTTTAATTGCAATTAATTTAACTGCAATTATTTTAATTGCAATTAATTTAATTGCAATTACTTTTTCAATCAATTAACAAGGCAATTGAAAAAATAATTGATTAATGCCCAACACTGTCCACAATGAACGGTCTCTACAGGAGTTTAGGGTTGACCCACTGTCATTAGGGTTAAAATTTCAACATCAAAATATCCCCAAATAAGTAATTGATTCGTTCAAATGTAGAAGTCAATTTCACCCGTCATACCTTGACGGGAGATTTTCTAGTTGTACATAATAAAGTTAAAAAAGTCTGACCTTGAATGTTCAGTCGTATTTCAACACTGCGATAGTAATTTAAAAAACACTTAAATTAAACACTCTTCGAACAGAGCTTAAAGGGGAAAATAAATTTAGGTATTTTGTTTCAAATGAGATTTACTTGATTGGCTACATTTGTTTCATGTTTTCCATTGGAAAGAAATGTTACAGTAATTTAATAAAAAATACTTCTAAAAAATGTGAATCAGGGACAGGCTTTTTTTGTCCCAGATTTTTCCAAAAGTACGTTTGAAAAAACAGCAATCTGTACAGCTTAGAAAAAATGGGAAATCCTAAAAACTGCTCTACTATGTAATCATTGCAAGTTGGGGAGAAGTACGCAAACGATGTAAGTAACAGTAGTATCACTTCACAAAAACAAATCCTGAGCTCAAAAATTACTTTAGTACACAAATAAGCTGTGGGCTATGTTCATATCGTGTTAAAAAATTACATTTTATGTTGATAGATTTTCAATTACGGAATAAAACTTCAACTAATGACATTGGAAACTTGATTGTAGATAATCTGAGCTTTTAAATGAATTCAACAGATAAATCAAACATTTGATTTATACACTGGTGTAAGAAATTAAGAGAATTTTCAGGTATGGTCAACTATCTCCAGAACTAGTGGGTCGATTTTAAGGAAATTTAGTATGTACATACATTGAAACAATGCAAAACAAATAACCGTCCAAGATTTAAAATACACACGTATGGTCATAAATAACACTCGTTAGATTGTATGAAACAGAGGGTGCAAAATTGAACAAAATGGGTTAGTGGGGGTATGGTCCCCCTCTAACAAACCTATAGACCTTGCAGTGTGACTCCATACTTGAAATGAAGTAGTTTATGGCATCCTGAGGTAATTGTTTCCATGCGTTCAACAACGCTGTTCTCAGACTACGGATGGTCCCAGGAGAGGTGTTGCGAGTTGCTATTGCTCTCCCGAGATCGTCCCAGACTTTCTCTATAGGACTACAGTCTAGAGATCTGCTTGGCTAAACCCACCAGTAATATCCTCCTCTTCCAGAAATTCGTCGACCAGAAGAGGTCTATGTGACCTTGCGTTAATATCCATTAAAATTACCCCAGGAGTAACAGTACCTCTTAAGAGGTGAGCATAGGGCTCTAAGATATTCCTCGCAACTGTCAATGAGCCTCTCTCAAAAGTTACGGAGGGGTGTGCGCTGGGCGGCCACCCAACATGATGCCTGTTCAGACCGTCAAACCACCACCACATAATGGTCGATTTCTATCATATTGAAGGGCATATAGTGGGTTTGTGCTTCTATCCAATGAACGTTGGACAGGAATAGTCGGTTAAGCTGAACCGGGAGCCACTACCTGCCCTCCAATAACCGCGAAATCGACCATTATGAATGATGAAGTTTGACGGTCTGGGCAGGCATCATGTTGGATGGCTGCACGCCCCTCCTTGTCTTTGAGAGAGGCCCTGTTACAGTTCTGAAGTATATAGGAATGTGGTCTTTTAGCCCTACGCTCACCTCTTAAGGAGCGCTGTTAGCCTTGAGTTAGATTTGATGGATGTTTACACAAGACCACATAGAGTTCTTCTGGTCGACGAATTTCCTGAACGGGTGGAATTCACAGGATAGATTGTCCAAGCAGATCTCTCGACTCCAATCCTATAGAGCATGTCTGGGACGCTCATGGGAGGGCAATAGCAACTTGCAATACCCCTCCGGGGACCCTCTACAGCCTGAGTATAGCGTTGTTGAACGAGTGGAAAAAATTGCCCCAGGATCCCATTAACTGCTTCATTTCAAGTAATTAGTCACACTGCGAGGCCTATAGGTCTGTTACAGGGGATCATATCCCCTACTAACCCATTTTTTTTTCTTCAATTTTGCAATCGCTGTTTTATACCATCCGACTATAACGAGCGTTTTTTATGATCATTAGTGTATTTTAAATTTTAGATGGCTATTTGGTTTGTATTGTTTCAATGTATGTACATACCAAATTTCATTGAAATTGGTGCAGTAGTTCTGGAAATAATTGATAAAATTTGAAAATTCTCTTAATTTCTTACACCAGAGTATAATATTTTAAAGGTATAATAGTCTAGACAAGATTTATACCAAAATTATTCTCTTAATGTTTTACTATATTCAACATTTTGAAGGTCGTAGAGAAGTGGAAAAATATCTCTGCCGTGTACACTTTAAAATAATGAAGGCATTAATACTGTACTTTAATACTATACAGCTAAGAATAAACGGAATTTTAACTATTCGCAAAAAAACAAAATAAATAATTTTAAAGATAAATGAAAACGATGGGGAAATGTTTACATAGCATCTATCATTAGGGCTTAATCTCTATGAGAGCTAACGGGAGCTCAGATCCCACACCTATTTTAAATTTTACACAATATATTTATTTTGGATTTGATTCTAACTATTTACAGATTAAATTCTAGGGACTATCAAGTTGCTGTACTTTTGTTAGAAATTAAGCCCATGCCATCAGTGTTACAAGGATTGAAGTTGATGAAATTGTTCTTATTTTTCATACATTGATACCATTTAAACAATTCAGATTTTACAGGGATTTGTTTTGAATACTTGCATTGAAAGAATAGCAGAAGTGGGGAACTTTTTTGCTTCTTTAACCTCACATCGAGTAGTACTTGCATCCATCTTAAAGAAATTTCCAACTAATGGAGAGAAAAAGAACGCCATGATACACAAAAGCATTCCAAAGGCTCTCTTCAACAATTAATTGAACATCATACATTCTTATGATATGCTATTTATTTGAACTCCATCTCAATGGGGTTGTTTCCTTCAGTCAAAATTACTACTTTAAAAAAGAGCTAAAAAAAGTACTAAGTTTCTTTTATTCAGTCTATCTTAGTAAGAAGAATAAAGCGTAAACAAAACTGAAGATATAAACATGTTTTAAATGGTTATGTTAAATGCACAGAAATTAATTACCTGCTTTAAAAACTTTGTTAATATCTTGTGTCGAACAACCTGGTGAAACACGAATTCCCGGTCTTATAAATAAAAAGTAGAACTAATGAGCAATCTTTGATAGATCACTTATTACCTGAAAGAATTCGAGAAAAATTATACACATAAGTAGGGGTTTTTTTTTTCAAGGCATACTAAATGTTGCATGCTTTGATATTTATTGACGAGGAGAAATTGAGAGCAATCGCGCAAAATAGTGCTGAAATAGAATAATCTTAAATTTAGACAGACTGATAGAAAGATGGTATCTATCAATCTAGTTTCCTACCTATGTCTATCGGAATAATTATCTAGTTTAGAGTCTTCCCATTGCATTGAAAAACATTGTTTATCGAAAGTGTAATGGATAACACAATTCCTGACATATTTCCAAGGCAATTGGAGGAGTTTTCAACACGTGCACTGTAACAAAATAACTGTGCCACTAGAAGACCTCGAAATTCCAAGTCTTTATTATGAAAAAAAACTAAATCACCAACTTCCAAAATGCTATTCGATATTAAAGGGCAGCATACATTTTTATAGAAGATCACAGAATTGCCTCAGTTAAAATACTCACATTTTCTCCTTTGGAAACATTCTTAAGCTCGTCAATAGACTCCCCCAACTTGTAGAATCTGTCTTGAGGGAGCAGCGGCGGCTTCATATTTATGATGCAATATTGCCCTGGGAAAAGTATTTTATCCTTTCTTCTGCCAGATGTAGCTATGTGAAATTAAGGGGGTTTTCTAGTCTAGAAATTAACAAAAAAAAATAACAATTTTTTTTCTTTCATATTCTCAAAGTTTAGACCTTTAAGAATGAGTTTCTAAGAGGATTTATGGAAACTCATATTATTTTTGGAGTTACAGTAAATTTTGTTAAAATAAACTCTTTCGTTGAAATGAGACAGCAAACTTTAAACTTGTTTTTCTCGAAACTAGTTTTTTTCGATACGGTTGACAAGATATCTCAAGTTCTAATGCCAGGATTTACTTGAAATTTGGTACAGACTTTCTTAGTACTATCAAAATTGTCTCAACGTAGGGGTTTTTGCATTTTTTTGCATTTTTATTATTTTTGAAAAAATCCCAAGTTTAAAAAAGGAGCCAAAAATTGAACTATTTTTTTCAAAACGACGCCATTTTGAGAATTTTTTTTTTTCAAATCGGCTACGTCCAGACAATTCTACATCCTTGTTTAATAAGAAGTAACTTTAACTATGTATTTCAGTTCACCGGAAGGATTGGAAGAATGTCAACCTGGGGACCCCTCCCCCTTTTTTTAGAGTCCCCCACTTTGCCAGCCTCCACCAACTTAAATTTTTATTTTTTTTTTTTCAACTCTTAAGAATTTTTATACTTTTAAAGTATCAATAAAAAACTGATAAAAATGGATAATGAAAATAGCTACTGTTTTTTTTTTCTATTACGCTCGTAAAATCACCTTTAAAATCAAGCCTCTACACTAGAATCTAGAATACCCTCTTAAAGTACCACTCATAAGTCCGTCGATGCTTTTGGCACTGGAGTCAATGACTGCAATTCAGAGACATGTGAACAATAAATCTCTTTTGACTTCAAAGGTATATATATTCCATTGCAAACTTTTAATATTGAGAAGTTTAAAATGCAGTATACAAGGAAGTACGTTACCAAATGCTTTACCAAATTAACCTCAAATCTAATTCAGAAGGAATAGTTGGCGAAAGCGTACAGCTGGGGCTACATTGTCAGTATAATAGGGTTATTGCTGTTAGAAACTTGCGAATTTTTATTCGGCGGCATTCTATTCAGCCGTAGAGTTGTAAAATGCCAATATGTTTTGTCAAATTTATATGGAAACTACTTCTTTTTCTTATATCTTTATTTGTAAACAAAGCAAATATTTAAACATGATTAAAAGGTTCGTTAAAATGTAAAATAATCATCCAAATATATCTGTCAAGTAATTGAAAAGCATTAAAAGCCTCATTAAAATATAAACTGAGGAGCAAACATGATAGTAAAGTAAACACTATGTTTCTGTCTTCGCCAAAGTTCTAACAATTTGCAAGCTTTAATGTGGGGTACATTGACTCTTGGTGACTTGTTTACTGAGCTCTTACTGGAAATTCAAAAACTTACGCTTTTGAATCCCTCTCCTCCCCCGCTCAAAAAATCATAAGTCTTCATCTTGATGAGCTTAAGGGGACAAGGGACCTTATACATTCGGAAAATCAACCAAATTTCACAAAAATTGTTTTTGCGCCAAAAAAATAGAGCTTAGTACCAGCTTTGATAATCCATTTTCATTTTTGCGATATTATGATTTTTACGCATTTTATTTACATTTTTAAAAAAGGGGGCGTGGTATTTAAAGGGATAAAAGTATCAGCTGATTTTTGTTTACACGTTTTTAATCATCATTTTTGGCTCGAAATGCTCCCACCGCATTATTTTTCACTGTATCGCTTCAAAATTTTTTGAGCACATTAACAGTCTTATACTTCATAAAACTGGGCATTACTTTACCCAAATACAAAAATTTACTATTTATCCGCTGTTAGCAAAGTAGCATACGTATTAAAAAAACGTAAAATTCTATTCATAATTTGCTTTTTTTTTTCTAGTTTATATACGCACATAGATTGAATTCAATGCCCATTTATGTTCATACGGATAAACTACATCTGGAAAAAAATATTGTTGGTTTTCGTTTACATGAATTGCGCCTGGAGTGTTTTCAATTCTGCCCATGTTGCGTTCCATATGCCTCACAAAAACACCTTTTTTAACCCTAAAATTTTTAAATTAACATTTAAAATGTCTAATATTGATATGAAAATATTATTTTTGTTCTATTACTTCAAATACATGGTGTAAAATTATAAAATTGAAAAGTAAAAATTCAAAAGTCCCTTGTTCCCTTAAGAAACATTCATACTGAGTTACAGAAATGTTTAAAACATTTTTGGAAATACGAATTGGCGTTTGCGAGTTAGCCGCCAAAAACTATGAGGTGCAATTAAGAGAATAACAATTATGCTTTCACATTATGATTTCATTCATTTACAAGAACTGTTGCTTATAATTCTCTAATTTGTATGCTGGATTTTCTCATACATTCTTTCAAAAATGAAAATAAACAAGGCAATATAAATTATTTTTAGACATCATTTTGCGTGTTTTGGGATGTCATTGCGTCTTTTTACATACTTTCTTTAAAGTATATGTTTCTAAACTATATAGCTATTTACCTCGCAATGAATATTCCCAACAAACAACTTCTATTACGCCTTAAATGACAAATTATTAATTTTTTGAAATGATGGTTTCACGGCATTCACTAGTGAACATTTCATAAAAATGTTTAAATACCTAAAATTTCAACTACGTTGTTGCTGTACCGAACTTAGGGAGTACCTTTCACACAGTGAGTAAAGTGAGCAAACGGACCGACACTTGTGAGAGCGAGGCCGTGATAGGAGTAGGAGTCCTAAATTAGACCTTGACTGACAAATCATAGCAACACCTGTCGCCCCCTTCTGCAGTTTTGCATAATTCCGAAAAGAAAGTTTTTGCCATGAAACCATTGAGAAATAAAGCTTTTGACTACCGCAGGATTGGGGTTCCACGAATTTAACAAAAAGGTATTTGGTTGACCTCCTCAAGCACGCAACTTTCTAGATCCAAGTCCACTGTATCATCCACTAGACTGCCCACGCTTAAATATTATTCCCAAGATCCATGTGTAAAAATATTTAGCGTTTTATACTGAGGCTAATTGCGAGAGAGCAATTTATGTTGTATTCCCAAAATCTCAAAATTAGTGCACCTATACATGTGTCTTCGTTTTACGAGGAACCTCTTTTACAATGCAAAAATCTCTAGAGCAGCAGTCACATTGAAAACGCTTCTTGATTCAAAATTAATAAAATACATGCAAAATCGTTCGAGCCCAATTCGAATGAACAAACGCTGTAAATTCATTCATTAAGCGTTAATTTGACACTGACATGCTCGAGGAACTAAATTTCTAGTGCAATTCCTCATCGTACGAGCTTTGAGTTTCCCGCTAGGTGGAGAAACCAGAGTCGAAATTCCAACATGATAATGACTTCCTGCCGATAGTGGTACTATATGAAGTGATTGCTTGTCTCTGGGGCTTACACTTGGTGTCCAAGAAGCCACTCGGTATAAACATATAGTGGCTCCCAAAAGTGTTAGTACACCTTGAAATTTCGTAGTAAAACCAAAATAACTCGATACTGAATTTGAATTTAAAATCCAATTCTTTTTCACATCATTCCTATGCCACGCTAAAACCCAGTAGTGTTGTCAAAATAATGCCTGATTTTATTTTTGAAATTTAAAAAAAAACCAAGAGACAGATAGATACCACAAAAGTCATCGCACACTGAAATATTTTCGAACAAACTCATGATTAAAATTATCACATGTCGTATTTTTATTAGTTTTGCATCGTGTTGACACTGTAAAGACATTCGGCTTCATTTTTTTGTTTATTTATTCCATAATATTCTGCTTATTATTTTAAAATGGCTGATTTCGTCTAAAACAACGAACACCATTCGAAATTTGATTTTGCCCTTTCACAGTAGCCGCGAATTGGTTTGAAATGTCTCTAAACAAGTTAATCTATACCATTCTATAGTAAAATGCTTTATAAAATGCTTTAAAGAAAAGAATCTGAACGAAAACAGGGTAAGAAAATGTCAACCGGTAAAGTGACAAAGTGTGATCGGAGATTTACATCTAAAAAATTCATGAAAACACATTTGAGTGCAGTAAAAGTTTCTGCAGAATTTAATGAAACATTTTAATTTTAATTTTCACCTTAAATTGTTAGCCAAGTTCTCTAATTAACAGCATTAAATGGGACTTTTCCCGCAGATATTTTCTTGTTCGCGCAAAAAAAAAGTTGACGCTTTGTGTCGCAAAATCAATGATAAATAAGCTCAAAATGTTTTGGAATAAAGTCTTACTTACAGAGGAGAATAAATTCAGCATTTTTGGTCAAATTGTTGCATAATTGTGAATAGAAGAAAGAAAGGTGAAATTTAATCCTAAGAACGTAGTTGGATCACTTAATCAAGACGGTGAAGGTGTTCTTGTGTAAGGGTGAATATCAGCATTAGAACTTGGTAGTTTGGAATTTTTGATGAAATAATGAAACATGCTGTTCATTTAAATATTTTTAAAATTAATTTCAAACTATTAGCCCAAAATTTGGTTATCGGAAACAATGTTTCCGATAAACGTTTTTTATCAAGATAATAAGAAACACTCGGTTTTAAACGTTTGCGTCTGGTGCCTCAAAAAATGTCCTTAAGCTTAGAAATATCTCCTTAATCGCCAGATTTAAACTTAATGCAACATACTTAGAGAGATCTGGAGGCTAGATTACGAGAATACAGCATTGAAACAAAAAGCGATCTACAAATAGACTCGAAGTGTGGTTGAACACTTACTCAGAAATTGCACAAAAAAGGAAGGAAAAAACAATGCAATCATTCCCAGACGTTTAAAAACTTTTGATGATACTGTATGATGTTCTACTAAATAATAACTTTGTAATAAGTTAAAATTATTTACTAATACATAGATTTTTTTCAAAGTGTACGAAGACTTGTGAGATAACGTTTCTGGCACTTTCTGATTATTGACTTCTGAAAAATCAAGTTTTATTATGTTATTAAACATTTTCATGTAGTTTTGTTGAAAATAGATCATAGATCTTATTATTAAATACCTATTCCAAAGTAGGATTCTTAACCAATGGATAAGGGCGTATTTCATTGGAAATCGTAAGTGTACGAACACTTTTGGGGGAGCCACTTTATTAAAAAAACCTGCATAATAATGACTTAAAAAACATTTTATTGGCAAAGAAAATACTTTAACTTAATTACGTGTAAGACAATTTACACTAACCTTCGTAACAATCACAGTAGTTTCTAAATATTTAATTAAAAAATAAAATAAGTAAAACATGCTTACATGGAAGTACCCATGGTTTTAGTTTCATGATATTGTTCAGTAGCAGCAATCCATTGTTCATGCATTCTGCAGGAAGTTCCAATTTCGTTGATGCTTCCATCAAAGAAGGCAAAACACTTTTCACTGCATACCTTATTCCAGTTTTTGCCGCACTTTTTAATTCATTCTGTCTCTTCAAAATATCTTCGTGTAAAACTGAACTATTTTCGTTTCTATCATTCGCAACTGACAATGAAAGGAGTGGATATATCAAATTAGTGAACAAATTTTAAATTTGCAATTTTTCACGTTTGCCATAACTTTGAATGATTTGTCTTCTTTTAGTTCTGTAAACAAAACTGCAACTGTGTTGTCTTTGATAACGCTTTAGATTAATGCTATTTCCTTCTTGGGATCATTACATTTAGGAAATATGAAACGAAAAGTTTTTGCATTTTTCCTTTCAAGTAGTTTTGATTGTTTATCAGGAAAAAGTAAAAGCTTGCAGCATTTCAGAAGGATATAAACTTTATTCATTGTTAAAATCAGAAGCACAAAGATTTTCAAGATATTCCTTATTAGGAGTGTGTACGTGTGTTTGTATGTCTATCGTGAACGTGGTGCATTTTTTTAAGGCAGTAAAAGTGTAACTAATCAGTTCAAATTCTTTGCGAGATTATCGATAAAATTGCTCAACCAACTTCCTTACCTTGAACATCTCATTAGATAAAATAGATTTGTGTCGTTCATTTTCATTATCTTTACCAATAATAAAGCTGAAAGTCCGGATGTCTGTTACGCATATAGCGCTTTGACCTTTCTACCGATTTCTATTAAATTTGGCAAAACATTAGTTCGTAGCATAGGAGTGAGCACCTCGAAGCTATTTTTCGAAAACTCGATTTCGTTCTTTTTCTATGATTTTATTTTTACCACCTTGGGCGATTTAATTTCTGTGCACCGAGTTAATCACCATAACAAGGACGAGTAAATTACCATAACGTTCACGAGCAAATTACCATAACGTTCACGAGCAAATTATCATAACATGGGAGAGCAAATTAGCCTAGCATATTGGCCAGAAATTCATCATTTGTAAATATCCAAGCGAATCAAATGACCTTTTAATTTTCTACTACGGGCAAAACAGTGCGGGTACAGCTAGAAGCGAATGAAGCGCTTTATAAAAAATAAAATCCAATAAAAAAAATTGCAGTTCGTTTGTGTTTGAGCATACAAAGTATCCAATGATTTGAAAAACTAAAAACTTTAAAAATGAATGGAAATTAAAAATTTAAATGAAGTCTCGGATAAATTGCTTCTAAAAAAATTCCAATTCTAAAATTAGAGGATGCTTTGGGGAATAAACCAGATAATTTGTATTAAAAATGGTTTCATTCGATCAAATTGCAGCAATTACGTGTTATGGCTTTTTCAATAATGTATTTTAATTAACTTAATTTGCCATATTACGTATTTCATATTAAGTCATTCTTTCTATGTGTAATATTAGTTTCAGATTTACTTGGAATTTATTTCAGAAATGCAATAGGGTAAGAATGATCGAGAAAACTGCATAACTTGACTCTAAATCACTGGATGTCTGAGAGGTGATTGTAGATAAATGTAATACCAAGTAGATAAAAGTACTGTACCAAGATAAAAGTAATTGGCTCCAGAACCCCAGTATTGTATTGTCAGGCCTGGCTCCCGGGAAAGGCGGCCTAGATGGCAAATTCCGAAGTTGAAAAAATTTCTTTTAAGAATGAGTATCTGATTTTAATGCTAAAAGAAGATAATTTATAATGTGTAAGGTTTTTGGAAATGCAAAACAAAATTGTGAATTCAAATAAAAATTCAATTTAACTTTAGAGGCGGCAAACTGCTTGATTTAAAAGTCTTTTGAAAATATTAATATCCGTTTCGGTGCCATAAGATGCACTACTTTTACGTTATTAAAGATAATTTAAAGTGTGTACCAATGCTAGGACATAAAAAAACGGAATTTAACTAGAAATTCGCTTTAATTTTAAGCACTTTACCATTATTTTCAGTACGTTACCCCCCTATTGCCAGGGTTTCCATGTACTTTACTATTGTATTTATTTTATTGATATATTTTATTTTTATTCAATGGAGGGGGGTGGCACTTGTCAATAACACCTAGAGCGGTAGAACTGCAAAAGCAAATCATGTAATAACTTATTAGTAAAAACAATTTACTAAGGTTATTTTATCCGTTATAATGCCTGTCGACTGCACTTTTTACAAAGCAATGAAAAGTAGTCGTCATTGTAAAGTTATTTTGGTAATAAAATTCACAAATCCGTTTCAAGGCTGAATTAAAGCAAGCGCAGATTTGTGCATTTAAGGCATTTTAAGATTTTTAAATTATAGAGGTTTCTGAAGTTTTCTGTGATTTAAGTCAAGTCATCAATTTAAAAGGTTTTAAAAAGCTTATTTTTCAGTATACAGTCCATAGTGGTTCTTAATTGCGATCACACAAGTTTGCAAAGTTTAAAGCAGATTAGTGGCAAATACGAATCTTCTCTTTATGTGCAATACATTTACATTGTTTATGTTTTCTTTTTACTAAGGATATGTAAGAGGTAATTTTAAACATTTCCGAATGTTTCGCTGCACATAAATTTCGAAACAAAATTAAAATATAGATTCATGTTTTTATTAAAATCTGAAGTCTTTTTTATAAGCTTGGTTAGCAAAAAAATTATGAAATAAAATGTTTATGATTTTTTTTTTTTTTTAGCTTCAGCACTTAAAAAGTTTCAGCTTCAGAATAAATCTAAAGCGGTCAATAAAATTTGAATTCAAAATTTGGGAGAAGAAATAGGCGTTATACTGCTTCGTACGCATTAATTTTACTATTCAACCTATGTATCGCCTCCCTAGCCTAGTACTCTTCTTAACAGACCAAGTCTTAGCAGATCCCTGAGAGCAAGAAGAGAGTCATGTCGTCTCCTCACCCCACCCTGCCCATATTCAAGAAGGACGAAGAAGGTTCGAATCAGACTACTCACTCGAAAGTTATTTCGGGAGGGGGGGGGGGGGATAGACCGACAGACACATATTCACCATCTCAATACTTTACTTTCCATTTTTCTATATGTATTTAATTACTTATTTTCGAGTTTTTTTGTTCTTTGCGATATTTTGAAGATGCATTAAGACTTCTTTCATGCTTTTTTTCTGGCTTTATCTGGGAAATTAGGCTAAAAAAGGGACTGCGAATGAACTTCTTAAAATGAGCTTGAATTATATTTCGGCATTTTTCATGGAAAGTAAAGTCGCAAAATAGAAAAAAAAAAAAGAAAAATAAAGAAAAAAATTGACATCTTGAACTCAAATCATGTATTTCACTATTACAAATTTGTGTGTATGTAGGCGTGTGTTTGTGTGTAGGCAGGTGTGCAGGCGAATACGTGTATAGACGTGTGTGATTGTAAGCGTGTAGACGTGTGCGTAGAGGCGTATGTGTGTGAATGTGTGTAGACTTGTGTGTAGGCGTGTGGTTAGGTGTGTGGATACAGGCATGTGTGTGTGTATGTGTACATGTACGTGTGTACGCATATGTGGTATTTATGTATAGACATGAGTGTACGCGTATGCATGCGTGTGTGCGTGTGGATAGTCCTGTGTGTGTGAATGTGTTTATAGGCATGTGTTGTGTGTGCGTGTTTAGGCGCGTGTTTGTGTAGGCATTTGTGTGTGAATGCATTCGCGCGTATGAGGGGGGAGTGTGTTTGCAGAAGTGTTTAGGCGTCTTGTGCGTGACGAAAATTTGTCCTCTTAATACATATTTAACACAACAATCTAAACGCATTCTTATTATGACAACTAGAAAGGTCAGAGCAACATCAACTTTGTTGGAGGGAGGAAAATAAGAAATTCGGATTTGCGCAACAGAAAAGATAACTTTGGATATCTTAAATCCAAGTTA
This sequence comes from Uloborus diversus, assembly GCF_026930045.1. NCBI lineage: Eukaryota > Metazoa > Arthropoda > Arachnida > Araneae > Uloboridae > Uloborus > Uloborus diversus. Next base: position 113,321,440 of record NC_072740.1, on the reverse strand, counting down.
AGGCTTAAGCATAATTTCTGCTTTTTTTCTGTAGAACAGTCAAAACTAAACAAAAAATACTTAAATAGGTTGTCATTTTGCGCATTATTACGGTAAAAAAATAGCATAATTCTAAGTAGAAATGGATTCAAAAAAATTATATTCATTACGTCTGCAAATGGGTCAAGTGTCACTAGAGTAAGGGAGACTTGACTCAACACCTAGGGAGCCATGACCCCTCTCCTGAATGTAAGAAGACTGATATATTAAAATCAAAAACGCAAGTTTGATGTTTTTTCTGTTTTAATAAGTGATACTTGAAGTGAGTGAACAAATGTTCACTCTTTAGGTGATGTTGTATTTTTTAAAAGTTAATCTTATTGCACATCAGCAGAAAATCTGAAATCTAATTCAAAATTTTATCAGGTAAGACCTAAACAATATTTCAGTTATTTCGTTAAGAAACAAATCATTGGGCTTTAAGATTTATTAGTATATTTTAGTTATTTCTCAAATAATAACAATTTATTAGACCAAATTTTTTAAGTTATTTTTTTAAAGAAAAAATTCCATCTTCATATTCCCAATACTGAAGTTATTGCTTAAATAAAAGCAAATCATAAAGGTCTTAATCAAAATTTTCGCTATTCATAAACAAAAATTGGAAAAAAAACATTCTTTGGGTTAAGTCTCCCAAGTTAGCTTTGGTCAAAACACTAAGTAGCCTTCTCTTGGTTTACCTTATATTTTTGGCAACTTAGATTAATAAAATCAAATCAATAAGCCTACTTCACAGTATGTTTATTTAAAAATTTTTTTTTGAACAAACATCAAATTGAACAGTAACATCAAATTAGTATTTGGGTCAAGTCTCCCGAGTTAGCTTGGGGTCAAAGCTCTCTAGTTAGCTTTCTTTTGTTTGCCTTAAATATTTAGCAAGTTAGATTAAAGTTATATAAAACTGTCTACATTGGATAAAAAAGTGACTAAAACATGTCTACTTTTAAAACTTCATTTCCTTCAAAACTGGAGGATAAAATCTAAAAAAATCCAAAATCTTCAAAACATACCTTTTACGCGCAGTATTATTTAACACTGAATTTGTTGAAAACCACCATTAATTCTGAAATGGTTTATCCCAGCAAAATACTGTTGGGTGACTGGTCAACCAATAACTGGCACGTGCGTCTTTGTGTCTTTATTAGTTTCATTTATCCGTTACCGTTATCTTTCCGAAATTAGTTACGATTATGTTACTATCTGAAGACATTTTATAACATATAAGATCTATATAAGACATCTATATAAGACATTTTACAGTTCACTAAACAAAATGAAATTTTTTATATAACAGAAAAGGTGTTTCTTGAAATCCAGGACAGTTGAGACAAAATAACAAAGTTTAGAAAATAACGAAGTTTAGTTAATGGTTGGATTTAATTCATATCGCAATTACATTTGTAATCATACTTGCAACTAATGTTTGCGAAACGTTTAATGACTGGTGAAGATGGAAGAAATAATGGTGCACACATCAACCACGAAAATGGCTGTTAATGACACCATCTACTGATAAAATTTCATGTTGTATTTATTCCGCAGCTTTTATTTATATATATTCTATTGATTAGTGTTTTTGAAGCTAAATCTGAACATCAATAGAATAACTTCAGTTATGTTTCATCCAAAACTAAAAAGGTACATTTAAAGCAACAGTAGATCTTTTAAATTATAAACTAATTTAAAATTGAAAACTATTTTTTCTTCTTATTGCTAATACCGAAAGTATTGATTATTTGCCTTAAGAAACAATGACATTATAAAATAAAATAGTAGTACTGGTATTCGGTACAAGTACTGATAAGAGTAAAGCAACAATGTCTGTTTTTTCATCTGAACTCGGGGAAAAAAATAAGCTAATTCTAAAATAAATTAAAGAAAAGAGAATTTCAAAACTAAAACAATTCACATCAATACAGAAAGGTAAACAAAATTTTATTTGAATGCATACATACTAAAAATTTTAGCACATAGCATCAAAATATAAAATATTTCAGAATTGCATTGCCATTAATACAAATTACACAGCCGTTTTACTGTAACAAAATAGTGGTTTACAATTTCAACCATTTCTAGATTGCAAATAAAAGTTACCGCAAAAAAGGAAATTAATACAGTCCAATGTCACACTTCTGAAGTTTGTACATTGAACAGATCCTTTTGTGTACAAACAGAAGGGGAATGTCCGGCAAAGTGAAATGGTGTAATATTAACTCAGTTTGAAATGCCATCTATTCCGTAATATTTTAACTGTGTATTAACACGTGTAGTCGATTCCCGTCAGGAAAAAGGCATTTACTAATAGAAGCAGTTGCCAGAAGTTAACACTCAAATTTTGATACTTTGTGGCAAGTCAAAAACTATTTTTGTAATTATGAGAAAGTTATTGTTCTTACCATTTAAAATATTAATTGCGACAAACTGATTGTTTGCAGTATTAAATTTGAAGCTTTTTTTTTTAAATTTAAATGTTTCGTACAGTTGGTCTAGTGCATGTGGATTGAAAAGCGAAATAGTTCATTTCGTTTACTCATTCAATCATTTATTAAATATCTTACGCCTACATTTATAAATTAACTTATTTACTTTCCTTCACTTTACTCATTTTTCTCAGATTTATTAATATTTTTCCTCATTTATATCTTTATGATATATTCATTTGTTTACTTATTCTTTTATTTACTCATTCATATGATCAAAAATATTTTAATCTTGAAATAGGATCTAAATTTCTTAGAATTTGTTTTTTCACTTTGCGCCATGAAAATTAAAAATTCACATTTTTTGAAAGTGCAAACTTACTAACGAAAGCCAAACGTAATGTTCCAATGCAAACTTTATTCTAAAAAATGTTGTTCTTAATGTACCATAATTTTCAAAACAAATTTCCAATTTGTTCACTTTGAAAAAAGAAAGTTATCTTAAATATTTCACTTTGCTCGAGATTCCCCTATAATTCAAAACAACTATTATTTTCATCATTGGTTAAATTTACACTCATAGTGCATTATTACAAGGACAATTTTCATATCACCAACATAATTTGTAGAGAAAGTTTCATGATAATTGCTGGTCATGGTATTGGCATTAAAACTAAATGAACCTTTTGATTAATGAAGCCATTTTCAAGGACCAACTATTTAAAGTGATTGATCAAAATACAACTGGTGATATTACAAGTTTCTGCTATCTTTTTGAAAAAGCAGCTATTTAGTTCCGTAGACAGAGTCAATGCGAAGTTTAATGTTAACATTTATTTATGAGTTTTTCCAGAATAAATGCAATATTTCGGGTTATAATTTTTCCCCAAACTAACTTCAAAGATTTTTTTTGTTGAAAATATGCAGCTCTGTTAATGTTGACTAATAATCTTAATGTGATCAAATTAAAATAAAGATCTTGAAACATTAAAAATAAAGGCAATTAATGAAATATAGCGTTAAGTCAGCTAGTAACTTTGATTCGCAAACCTTTTGATCCACCATATTATGCAGATAAAATAAAGTATATTGCAGCAGACGTAAAAACGTGCTCAAAGAAAATAAACTTTAAATGCAGTGAGTTAGGTTTTTGTATTACAGAGTACTTCAAGCTTTTCATATCCACGGATGACATTTCATAAACGTAAAACACCCATGCAACAAACCTATGACATTTTGTTACGTTATTTAATTTGTACAACTGATACAAGACCCCCCCCCCCTTTTTTTTCAATGAATTACATAAACTTTGAAATGATATTGAGGCACGAAGCAACGCGAATGCAAATTTAGCAAACGAGGATACTTTACAAGCAAAATGAAATGTTTTAGATTTTGCGTGTTTACAGACTTCGTCCTCAAGAAAATGCGAAACAGAGAGAATTGGCCAGATTCTCTCCATTGCACAACTTAGGTTATCTAAAAGGAGCGGCCAACACCTTTCAGATAACCATAGCTTTTTCTTTAGACTGACTAGCACGAAAACAATCTTTAACGTTTGATTAAACCCTATAAATTGGGATATATGTTTGAAATTTCTATGAAGAAGAATTTATCTGAGAACCGATACATTCATTTGATAGCATTTGTTATCAGCAATACACAATTTTGAGTTTCTAATGATCGTGCATCTCTACCCAAATTTATATTTTAGAACAATTTGTGTTCTGAAAAGTACTCCGAAAGCGTGCTATTCGTTTTGATTACTTTTGAAAACCTTAGGTGAAATATCATCAGTAAAGTAAAATCACTATTAGAAAGTAAAGTTATTGAAACAAGACAGGTCGGAATTTTAGTACAAAATTTATTCCCGAATTTTGAAATCCTTAAATATCATTCAAAATAAACCAAACAAAATGCATTAAGTTTGTTGCAAAGAGTTTTTACGTTAGTGAAAAAAATCTTACTCGAGTATTCAAAATTTTTGGAACTCTCAAAGAGGCATAAATGAAACGTTTCGGAAATCAATGTCGAAAGATTTTATTCTCTCTGGGAAAACACTTTTCTGCATTCAGTGATTTTCATTCAAACTAACAGATTCGTCATAGTTTGCATTTATTGCAATGTGCCAAACTTTGACACATTTTCTGTGCACTTTGTAGAACTTAAATACGTCGGCAGAAAATATGCAATTTGAGAAAAAAAAAAGCAGTGACTGCATTTTAAGTTTTCGGGAAAAGCAGTTGAAAATAAAACTGATAAAGATTACGAACTAAATGATTAACAATACGTTGAAACATATTTGAAGGTGGAAACATTTCAAAAGGGTTACATTGTGACTTTTTTTTCAAGTAAACTGAATCATTTCGAGAATTGCGTGCGAAAATAGGTTTTAGTTCAAAAAAGAGTTTCGAAAATAGATTTTAAAGTTGAACATTTGTCAAAAACAGTTGTAATGTTTTCTAAATTGAACTATCCAGTAGTATAAAAAAACCATTATGCAATGACAATTTGAATAAAAGGCAAAATAAACTTTATACAGTTGAGAAACTCGCAAGTTTACTTTGGTAAGTTTTCTGTTCAACTGAGATAAACACAGTTTTCAACCGATTAATAACAGGAAAAAGAAAACAAAATTTGTAAAAATATGAAAAAAAATTCAAATATTAGCTGCATAGTGATCACATTAAGCTAATCTTACTCTAACGCTTGGCTATCTTAACAAGTTTCAGTTCATTGAAAAAATCATTCGCAGTGAACTCACTTATACAGTCGTTTATGCGCCTCCTTCACTTATAGGACGATTTTCAAAAGTCCCAGCTCATTATATAGGAAAATAAGGATCAATTACCCTTCGTTTCTACATTGCTCTAGAAATGAAGATTTCATTTATGCGACTTTTTTTGTCAATAACCAAATTAAGTTTTTTTTTCTTGAAGAAACTGTCCACCAGACCAACGAAAATCCCGGACAAAAGAAAATTTCTCTGCCGAGACCACCCTGAAGCATTTGAAAGTGATACTGACGAGAAAGATTAGAAAATGTCCGACGAAAGCGATGAAAAAAGATTCTCCCTCTATGGAGAAGCAAGAAGTGTGGGTTTTCCAAATATCCGTGCAAAGAATGAATTAGAAGTTCTTACTGAAGACAATGCAAAAGCAACTAAAACCACCGAATAGGACAGGAATAACAGTCGTCCTAGTACAACTGCTAGTGCCAGCACAAGGAAGGGACCACCTCCTCCCATCTCAGTGGCTGATGTCCCCAATCCTACTAAAGTACTTGAAGCTATCGCCCACATCAGTGCTGGCAAAATGGGATGCAAAATTTTCGGGAAATACCTTTTCATCTTCCCTTTCCTAGAAAGCGTCAATCAGTTAGAATCCAACCTCAATTCAAAACTCCACAGTTAACTTCACCTAAGACAAAAGTCCCATGAAAGTTGTTTCCTGTGAATTACCCGCGACGGTGACCCCCGAGAAGATTAAAAAAGTTCAAAGATAATGAATTTGAAGTCATCAAAGCCCTGCGTGAGAAGGATATCATCCTATTCTTAGTGATTCTTTAAAAGAACGAATCTTCTGTTGAGATTTTTAACCCTTCAAGTATATGTTACATAAAAATCTCAATGTAGCTGTTTCGACCTAAGCTGACCCCAATAGAGTGCTTTAACTGCCAAAGTCATGGATAATCTACAGTCAAATGCCTCAAATGTGCTCAAAAGTATAGATCTTTTAAATGTCTGAAGAGAAAGAACAAGCCAGTCTGCTGCAAGCTTTGTGGAGACGACAAACCTGCAATCGCCCCTGTATGCCCGGAAAACAAACTAAGACCTGCCAAAGATCAAGGACCTTTCTGAAGTGACTATAAAACTTATTAAATAAAAGACCACCCAGCATCTCTACCAGAAACCTTCCTGCTGAATCTTGCTGACCTCCATATCGGAACCACCACTGAACCAGTCGACTCCAGAGTTCTCATCATCATGTTTTATCATTTAAAAATGAAAAAGCCTCGATGTTTTAAAAACATTAAGCAGCTACCGTGTGAGTACTTGAACTATCGTGCAACATGGACGACGTCGAAGATTTTTCTAGATTTTCTCCATTCGATAAAAAAATGGAAAATAAAGAAAGTAAAGTTCCTCTTTACGGATCAAAGCCCCGTTCACCCACGAGATCTGTCGCATTTTGATCATGTAAAAATGTGTTTTTCTTCCCGCAAACTGAACGAGTAAACTACGAACAATATGAAAAGGACACATCAACGATCAAAAAATATTTAGCTGATTATTTCAAAATTCCGCAGTCGACATTGACTGGAATTTTGAAAAAAGAAAGCAATTCCAACAACTCAAGAAGAATGCAAAGTCTTGTTGCGTTGTTCAAAGCAAGTTTTGTTCAACTTCAAAGAAATGCCGAATTCATGGTGGTTAAGTTTCCAAAATTAGAAAGAGCGTTGTTGGAATGGTTTAAAGCATCTCGTGCTTTTAACATAACAGTTAACTTTGAGCTAATAAGACAGAAAGTTGTTCACCTAGCATAGACTTCGAAAATTAAAAACTTTTTGCGGCACATGGTAGGGTCGAGAAATTTAGGATGTGGCACGGCTTAGAAATTTGTACCCTACCTGGAGAAAGTGCAAGTGTTGATCAAAAATTGTATAGCTAAAAAAGGACTTATCTTTATTAAAAGGATACAAAGACATTACTAAAGACATTTTAAATTGTTACGAAACACTGGTTTGTTTTTTCTTAAGATGATGGCTAAACAACGATAGCATTGAAGTGGAAAGCATGTCATTGTGGTAAAAAGAGTAAAGACAAATTAACTATTTTGCTATGTTGCAATACTGATGGTTCGGAAAAAAACTTTTATCACTTAAAAATGAAAAACTTCGATGTTTTAAAAACATTAAGCAGCTACCATTTCAGTACTTGAACTATCGTGCAGCATGGATGACGTCGAAGATTTTTCTAGATTTTCTCCATTCGATAAAAAAGTGGAAAATAAAAAAAAGTAAAATTCCTCCTCTTTACGGATCAAAGCCCCGTTCACCCACGATATCTGTCGCATTTTGATCATGTAAAAATGTGTTTTTTTCCGCAAACTGAACGAGTAAACTACGAACATTGGATTTGAGCAGAAGACATCTTCAAGTAAACCCAGTTGTCGATACCTTGCTGAATTAGAGACAAGAAATTCACCTGCAGCTGATGTAAAAATGTCCATTGTTGATGCCACTGTTATGTACTGCATGAAGAAGTATCAGTGATACCATAAAAATTGCTTCAAAAAGGCTGTATTTTTTTCCCAACGAATTTGAATGTACTGACCGAAGTGACGAAAATGAAGATTGGGAAATAGATTTCAGTGATGACACATGGCAAATTTGATAGACTTGTTTGCTTCATTGTATTTGTAGACAAAGACAGCTTAACAACTTCACAGTTAAGAAATATACAAGACAGCCCTGCAGAAATGGCTTATGGTAATATGGATGGAAATTTAGATGATGACAATGAAGATGAAACAAAAGGACCTCCGTATCATTTGAAAGTATTAGACCTTTAAGATCCTCTTCGAGACTATTTGAAACTTATTTATGACGCCCCCTTTGCTCATTTATACGAACTAAGAAACTGGCTTTGAAATTCAGCGGGAAAAAGCAAAAACAAACATTAATTACCGATTATTTTGAAAGGAAATAAACAATGTTTAGGCATGCTACTTTCTTCCTATTTATTATAGTTACATAATTTGCCCAATCACTAATTATATCAACCTATTTTCTTTAGAAACACTTTCATTCATGCTCTCACTAGAACTTATACATTGTGTTCCAGAAATTCGAACCGACTTTTTCCACTTACGCGTCTTTTTCTGTTGGTCCTTTGGGCCGGCGCATAAACGAGAGTTCACTGTAGTTATACGTAAGGAATTTTCTCACTAAAGCAAATCTTTTTTTTTTTTTGCTTATAATAAGCATACTACATAGATATAAAAGCATAAAAATAAGAAATTCTAGAGAATTCAAACATTTAAGGATATTATTTCAAAATATTTTTTGCACATAAACATACAGAAATTAGTGCTTCAAGAATGACATTTTTGCTCAAACTAAAGAATTCAGTTTGCAAAGACTAAAACTTACAGCTTGTAATACATACAAATTACATGTTCTGGATACATTCATAAAACAATTACATAATATCATTAAGAAAGTACCCCAACACCAAGTGCTGTTTCTTTTGAGTGGAGAAAGGGCACGCTGTACCAGTGTATATTATTTTAATACTATGAATATTTTTATTTAAATTTATGACTAACAAATAGCACCTATGGTTCTTTAAACCCAATAATAAAATCACCCGGTGCAATCACAGGGTTCCCACTCTTATCAAAAAACAAGATATGAACTTTACTTATATTCAAAATATATGTATATTTAATACTATTTTAACATGCCTTAGTTGAAGCATTTTTACTCAGTAAAAAAAAAACTTGAAAGCATTCACAATTAGATTACAAAGCCTGAACTAAAAATGAATATTTCAAAAATTTAGCACTAAATTTCTTATATTAGCTCTTAGTGCAAGATGTACCAGAATTTAATTCAACTTCCTGATGAAAAACGTGCAATCCCTCATGTGTGGTATATACACAATACACAGGACGTAAATTTAAGAAATAAAGGCTCAATGTTTAATCTTTCAAAAACCTGTTTAAATAGATTTTCCTACATGACAAAGAGGACTAGTTTAATAGTACTACTTACTGGAGTAGTTTAGTTTTTAGCATGATTAAAGCAAAAGTACACAGCAGTTAACTAATCACTAGGTATCCGAAATTACATACGCAAGAGCTAAAATTCAAGGCAGAATGACACACGCAGAAATTTCTCAAATCCTCTCCACGAAAATAGTTTGGGAAGGAGAATCCCAGGAGAAATTTATTATCTTCAATGAAAAAGAATTTTTCGTTAACGATATGGATAAGTTGGGAAATAAAGACAACATTTCAAACAAATGTTTTACAGTAGCTGAATACTAAAGGAATTGCATTTTAGTCTATTTCCGCACGGTGGTTAAAGGAAAAATAAAATCGTTTCCCCCCCGATTTTTCTCCGTCCAACTAAAGTATTCCTATATTTTGTGGTCTATTTTTCATCCTCTAAAGGCTCGCCATATGAAATGTGTCGAGACAGCTTATTTGTAATATAATAGCCTCAAACTGCAGGTTGGTTTAATTTATTCAACAACACTGAAAACATTTCATTAACAAAAAGGATGTGTTTTTCCATTTAAAATGAGTTTACTACACACTATACACATCCAAAGAGTGCCAAAAGTTTTTTAGACAGTTTTTGAAAACCATTTAAGAACCTCCTCCACCGTTACCTCTTCTCCCAACTTCACAAGGGATAATTTAAAACTGGACTTTCAAGACTGTGCGCTCCAGCCTTAAATCTAACAAAGGCCTAAAATAGTGTTTAACATTTTGGCTACGAAATATTTTCAAACGAAAGCCCCCTCACAATCACCCCAGAGTTCACCAAAGATGGTGTAAATTTTCCCGGAAAATTCACTTAAATATAACTTACATTTGCGTTTTTAACGCTTCATTTTCGAAATGCTTTCTACAAAGAGCACCCACCCTAACTTCACATCACCAAGAAAAATTTAAATATTTTAAGACAGCAATTGTGTTTGTACGACTTTCCATTCGAACAACTTCAGTTTTTTTAGGACAATGAGCAAAAAGTACTTTTAAGGGCCCATATCTTAAAAATAAAGATAACGAGTTTATAAGGCATTTTAAGGGTCGTGGGAACCCTGAGTTATATTGAACAATGTTTACTCCATTAAGCGTTATTTCAGTAGTGCTGAGTAATCGTCAGAAAATTGCAACTTTTGATGGATTTCATGAAGATTGCAAAAAAAAAAAAAACCTTTTTTAAAGCTAGCTTGTTAAGTTCAAATATTTGCAAGTTTCAATTTCTGATATCGTGTTTTCAGATCAAGAACGTGGGGAACATAGGAAAGGACCAACCTACCAAGTAATTTATTTTTTTTTTAAATTTCAATAATTATAACATTCTAAGTGTTTATGCATTATGAAAACATTTCATGTTATACAATCATGTTTGAAAATAATAAAAGCTAAAGGAAAAAAAATCGAAGGTATTTTTCGTATTTATATAACAAATATTGTACTAAATTAATTTTATCAAAGGTTTATTTCATGTCTGTAGTTTTTTACTATTTATATTTTCTTTTAAATTTTCACAGACAGTTGTTTTCATAGAACCAAAATACATAATGCATGCTCTGTTCAAGTCCCTCTATTGAACGCAAATTGTTGCCAAAGAAGCATTCTACACGGAAACAAAATAAAACAAATGGTTGAAAGAAAAAAGCTAAATTTTTTATCTTAAGATTCATTTAAGTTCATTTTCTATGTTTAGATTTAACACCAAGGCATTCTAACTTAAAAATGTCAACTTTTTTGTACGTTGCTTGACAATTGCTAAAGAACAAGTGATTTATTCTAAATTGCGTCCCAGACGGCTGACCAAAAAAGTAAATTCAATTTCATAAGACGTGGCAAACCAGGATTCGTTACGTGTATAAAACAGTGCATACAAGCTCTTGATTCATACAAACATTCAAGCTCTATTATGACGAAAATATTGCTGAATGTTATAAAAAAGTCTTTTGTATCTGAAATTCTTTTCGGATGCATTAAGAGAAAAATGTCATCAAAACATCATTTGAATACTTATGATAGTGGATGAACAGTTAGAGTACTGAATGCTGCTCAAGGAGTCATTACTGAAGCTGGCGCAACGGGTTCAAATAGTGTCATCTCTTCTACTGAAGGAGGAAATGCTTTGCGAAAGCGCACCGGAGGTAGTCGTAGAAACACGATACCTTAAGAGGATTGATATGTAGCCCTCATGGTAAAAAACAGAAATTTCACTCTTGTACTGATATCTGCAAACCTTGCAAACGCTTCCGGTACGCACGTTCCTGCAAGAATCATCTCATCAAGATTGAATCAAGTTGGTTTGTTAGACAAATGTCTCTTCGTTGCATCCCACTTCGTCCATGTCATCAAGAACTCCCATGGGGTAGTAGAGTAGGGTCACTTGATATAGAGTAGACCGGTGTAAAGAGCATGTTGGTTAGGAGCACCGAAATTGATCTAGAACGTTCTTCGAAGAATCGTGTCACAAAGTGTGACAAGTGAATCTGGCCACCAATTACTGTGAAGAGAGCATGGATCACGTGATTCATAAAATTTTGATCGTGATCTGAACGGTTCAGGTGGGATGGTGTGGGAAGGCATCATGCAAACTGTCTGAGCACCTCTTCACATCTTTGAGAAAGCGTGACATCGCCACGTTATTGCAGTGAAATTATTCTGGATCATGTTCATCCAGGGGTGCTGCTCCAAAATTTCTTTATTGACGGTAAAGCGTCGCCACGCAGAAGCGTTGATGCATCGGACTCTGCAAAAGGAAAATCTTCTCCGTATGCAATGACCTGCCTACTCTCCAGACTTAAATCCTATTGAACATGCCTAGAATGCTCTTGACGTGTTTCAATCTTCTAAAGACTTTTCAATAGTTTAGTGGAGAGCACTTGAAAAATATGCATTAGTTGTCAGTGGTCATTAAAATACTCATATCAGCATCATTTTGACCAGATGATTTTTTATTATGAGTGTTTAGAAAGTATTTAAGGAGCATCTTTTTTTTTTAATTTTTAATTCTTCAAATATGACGATATCTGTACCATTTTGTACTATAATGATAAATGTAGACCGTCCCTACTAAACATGTACTCTAATGTTAAGTTTCTTCAATCTTTGTCTATTTTTGATTATTCCGAATAACGTAATTGTTCTTTAGCATTTGTCAAGCAGTGTACTTTTTAATTTAACGAGATTTATTTATTTATTTTTTTGAAATTGTTTCATGAAATGAAAGAAGAGCTTATTTAACCCAGCAACTATTGATGTATCTGTGCATAAGTGACACATGACTCATTCTTGAAAGACCCAGTGTCTGCTGAGGAAGTAGCACTTTTTTCCTAGATATTATTTAACATCTTTCTCAACTTAATCTGCATTAATTTTTTTCATTAATGTTCAAAAATTATTTTGCTGTTTAAAAATAGTCTTGGATAATATTTATCACTAAAAGTATAACAAATTGTTTTCGTAATGTTTAGGGCCACTTTTTGCAGAAAATTGAACTAAGTAATTTTCAATTACAAAAAAATGAAACGTAAAAAGCGTACAAACGTGCCCATCTCGCCGTAACTAACATGTTTTATAAATTATGTTCCAACATAAATGTGATGGAACATTAAAAAGAAATGGTTAAAAATAGACGACACAAATCTCCAGACTTAACACATAATAATACTATCAAGCTGAAGTTTTTTTTTGGGACCTTTATGAAACTTCTAAAAGTATTAAACACTAAATTTAAAACAATGTTTTTGTATAAGAAGAAATTGAAATATAGTTATATTGAAAAAGCAAATTAACCAATAATATCGTGAGACTACAATTGAATTGAAGAAAATAAAGTGATGTATGTTCACATTAAATAACAAGGCAATATTAGCACATATACAATTGTAATGGTTGTAAGTAGGCATGTGGTTGAATACATTTAAGTCAGTTACCATAGCTTTTCATAACGAATAGTTTTTAATGTACTTTCAAATTTGAAATCAAGTTGAATATTACATAAGAAAGTGTTGATAACACTATAGTATTTTATATGGTAAATCAGGCTTTCTATATCGCAAAAAGCATTATACTTTTTTCTTTATGAAACTTTTGAAGTTACAGCAGTTGTTACCTTTTTTTTTTTGTACTCATACAATTAGGTTTTACTTTTATTTACAGCAAAATTAAAATAGTTAAAATGGCTAAATTATCTATGTTCATTAAATCACATCGTCAGAATAGTGCAGCTGCAGAGAACGCCATGCAGAACAAACTGGCAGGGTTACCAGAAGTGAATAAACGGGAGTAACCTAAAGTACCTAAAAAAGTTGCCATTGCTCTTTTTTAATTCTGCTTTTAATTAAATCAGTATTTTTGAAATAAAAAAACAGCATTTGGTGGGAAATTTAATATACTCTTATGTAATGGAAGAAGGTACCAATGATGCTATTTTTCACCAAACCAAAACATGTTCACTTTCCCGACATTACTTTGATTGGCAATGCAAATCGGAGTGAGTTTGAAATTATGTAAGTTCCGCCATTAATACTTTAAGATCTCTCTGAAGCTTTTTTCTTTTTACATTTCTATTTTTTTTTTTTTTTTGAGTCTTATTTTTTCATTTCAATCGCTGTTAGGTTGAAATAGTAGCAGTTTTTTTTACACAATAGTCGTTTTTGTCTTACTTTAGGTTAAACTAGTCGCCATGGTTGCCAATTCATCAAAATAGTATCTTTTTAGTCGCCAGTGCCAGCCCTGCGATTTTTCTAAAATGTTGTCATTCGAATTGTTTACATCTTTTAAGCAATTTTACAGGGTTCATGAGAACTTCAAAATTTTTTTAGCATGAAACCATCAAACTCCTACTTTGTATTGTCATTATTAAAAGCATTTGTAAATTGTTAATGACAATGACACAATTTTTCTAACACGAAAACTATCACGTTTCGTTAGTTACTTGCTTAACAGTAACCATAATTACTAATGGACATATGTGCCTAACATATCACATTTCTTAAATACTGCCTCGGTATGCACTCTTTTATAAACATAATTAAATTCAACATTTCATTAATTAGATGCATTAAATAGTCTATTAGTATACTCTGAAAATTACTATCTGTAACAGTACCTTTTAATAGAATATTTTGTTTCAATTTGAATTGCTGAAAATTCCTTAAGTGGCAACACTTTTAATTCATCGTTTGCTGCTTGAACCTATACGATGTTTAATTTATGAGAAATAATTGTTTATTTGTTGGTTTGAATTAAAAAGAAAATCTAATTTGCTTCAGTTATGCGATTTTCATATTATTGTGTTTATATGTGCGATTGTAAATCCTTTGGTATTTTTAGTATCTGAGTTAATTTGGAAAAATGCTGACATTTTCCTAGAGTCGTGGAGAAAAGTGTGCGTTATAAATGCTTAAACAAACCAAACAAATTTTACTATTTTTGTGGAAAGTATATTATGAGTGAACAAAGCGAATTCACGTTTAGACATTCTGTAGTTCAAGACAAGAAATGGACCCATGAAACTTCTTTGCATTTCGTGCTAGGTTCTATTAAATGACTGGCTTAATGGAAAACCTGTTTCTATGTCAATTGTTATACTAATCATTTGGTGAGAATTGGCAAAGTAAGCTATTTTTTCTTGACTAGTAGCAGAGGAATTGAAAAAAAAAAAAAAGAATCATCAATAAATAAAAGTAAAATAGAATATCCAATTGTAGTATCAGTAGAACAACTAATTAATCACAGTGAGAAGTATCCAGTTCCTTTAGCAATAGAAACTACTCTTTAACAATCTGATATTTCAAGCAATGACGAATGATATTGTAATTTAAATAGAGAAACATCGGACTAGACGACTTCCAATAGCTCCCTGCAGCAATCCCATTTAATTGGGACGCACGAATTGAACTATGATTCGTTTTTTAGATTTGCCTACAAGGGAAGTTTAGTATTGGCACCTAGATTGAAAGAATGCCATTTGTTAAGCTTCCAGCACAAAAGTATGTATGCCGAGGAAAAGAAAAAGTCCAATTTTTTCACCAATACTGAGCCATTTTCCTTCTGCAACATTATTAGTAATTTAATGGAATTCCTTACGAGCAAGACCATTGGACGATTTTCATTAATGGTTCAAAAACTAGCTTAAAGGGCTAACTAGCTAAAGCTCACTTCATAACAATAGCCAGTCCCTTTCTATACCTATGGCACACTCATTCATTCTAAAAGAAACATGTGAAAATATTCAACTAATCTTAGTCAAACAATACTATTGGGAAAACTTGTGCAGATTTAAAAATTGTTTCTACACTGTCAAACTGCAAGCTGGGTTCACAAATCCTTGTTTTCTATCCTTATAAGACAGTAGAGACATGAAAATCCACTACAAAGTTAAATAACGGCCAAGAACTGATTTTATTTGTGGTGAATCAAATGTTCAATGTAAACCCTTTATTCCGCAAGAAAATGTGATTTTGCCCTTAGATATAAAACTTCGTTTGATGAAATATTTTGTAAAGTTACGGATAAAAATGTAAAGGATTTTTTAATTGAAAACATTTTTCCCAAATTGAATGATTCTAAACTAAACAAGGAATCGTTGCCCCAAATAAGAAACTTTTGAAGAATGAATACTTGGATGAAAATCTCGCGCAGAAAATAACTGGCGGCTTGACTGTCGCTAATGGAGGTAATTCAAAGGTTTGTAGGCAGTCACATAAATAAAGCGGAGTTTTTAGCGAAAATATTATTGCAAAAAGTTAAACAATAAGGTGCAAACTGTCCTTTAAGATAATTTGCTTGCATGCTCACTTCGATTTTTTCACTTCTAAATTTGCCATGGTGAGGGATGAGCAATTTAAACACTTTCAAAGATAAACATACACAAGAAGGTTACCAATGAAAATGAAATGCACAAAATGTTGTGAGAGAACTTTTGGTTTCTATTTCAAGATTTTACTGTGCACAAGAGGAAACTTTAATATCTTTCATCATTTTCTTTCTTAACAAGCAACTTATTTTTCGACTGAGTATTGAAAACCGTGCTGTTTCCACTCACAATTTATGTATAACCGTATATTGTTATTATATTTGCATTAAGATTCAAAAGATAAGTAATTTAACACGTTTCGATTTGATTTACGAATTCCAGATTTTATTTGTTTTAACGCTGGCGAAAGTGATCAAATTTTTTAAAAAATCTGCTCTAATTAGCTCTGCGAAACTCAATAGAGATCAGTTTATCATGGCTCAAAATAATTACCTAAATTTTAAAGAATTAAACAGATAGAGACAAAAACTGAAACAGTGAAAAAGACTTATTCACCCGAAAAGGGGATGTTTTTCAGAGCTAAAAAGATCGTCAGGGAGCTCCATTGAATTGCTAGTAATACCGAAACGGTTATGTGAAATATCAAAACCCTGTGCCATGAATAGACTACAACGCATATGAGTAGTACTAAATCTAAAGATAAATTAAGCCGATTTTTTTATCGGCCGAACTTTTTAAATAAATGGAGGAATTTGTTTAAACTTGTGACGTATTTCAGAAGACAAGGCATCCTAACGATTGAAAAGGTGCCATTTGAAGCTAGTGCCTGTTCTTTATGAGGTTTTACCATGTAAAGTAATAATTGTTGCTTACGTCTAACAAGCACTGAAAATGAGAACCGATACCTTATGGCCACACGCATTTGGTAGAACATTGGGTAGAGCCAAAGGTAGAAAGCAGTCAACCGAGCGAATGTTCAATTTAATCAATCGTTTAAAGCGATATGAAGTGGTGGCAGCAGCTAGCCTGGAAGCATTGCAGATCAAGCTAAAGCCGTTGCACGATAAAAACGCTTTAAAAGCGAATTAAAAATTGGAGACCATGTTCTTGTTTTGGCTACGAACAGACCGAAAGAATGATCCGCTCAACGGGTTTTGGCTCCGGCGTTTTTCGCAGCAACATGTGAAAAACGAATTATCCAATAGAAATCCCTGGGAGGGGGGTGGAACAATCGCAAGTTTACCACATTTATAAGTAAAAACCATGAAACTACGACTTCAAGGAAACAATTTAAACAAACGAATTAAATAAGAACCTCTCAGATTCTCAATTTACTCAATTAAATCAATTGTTAAAACGTCGTTGTAAATTCTTTTTCTAATGCTTGAGATCTGAATGAGATACATCCGATTATACTGTTGAAAATCGGAGAAAAGGATACAGAGCCGTGTATTGTTTATCGTCAATTACGTAAAATAAGGGCCGCATATTTTTCTCTGTCGAACAAAAAAAGGGAAATCAATCGCACTTTAACTCCACAGAAACCAGACAAACTTTTGATTTAAATCAAAGATACAAATTGATGTTTTGGATGTGTTTTACTTACGCAGCTTTACGATCCATACCTTTTGATCAGTTATGTATTTGAGTGACGGTATAGAGTTTACCAAAGGACTTATGGGGAAAATTGCATTGAGCTACATTCAGTTTCGTTTCTTTTTTATTCTTGGATTGTTCGGGAAAACAAGCCTTATTTGATCAACAATTTTAAATTAAATCCCATGACAATTTTCAAACCTGTAGTTATGATTTAAGTAATAGATTTTAAATATATACTCGTTTTTAATAACAGTACTTGCTTTTTACTTCTCTTTGAGTTATTAATGGTTTTTTTTTCCTTGACATGGATGGGCCAAGGACAGAGCACGTATTTTTAAGCACCTATTGCATAACTTAAAAATCCTGCTTTTGTACGAATAGTTTTAAAACAATAAGAAATAATTAAAGCTTTGTGTCTTACTAGGGAGTGTTATTATTCCCAACTTTATTCTTGCAATGTTCCCTTGTGATTAAAACATAGCACTGTTTTTTTTTTCTTTTCGTGAAAGAAGCGAAGTCTTTCAGCTAGCTATACATGATAGTGAGAAAAGCTCATTTGTCCTGTTCTCTCATCAACTGTTTAATGGCTTTCGACCAGGATCTTTCTCTTGTATATACAAAAGGCAGTTAAAAGATGAACTGTTTAACACGAGTTTCTTAAGCTAACCTTATCTGAAAATCTCGAGTTACCTATTAGAAATACTGAAATATTTTTAAAAAAAATGTGTAACTCCAGGCATATTTGAAATTTTAGTGGAGCTCAGAGGAAGAATGTAGCGTTCTGTGGCAAATTGTATTTTAGTTTTAGCTTTTGAAACTTTTAGAAAGCTGGCAATGACTTTCATAACTCGTTACTGAGCGGTAAATTTAGGACGGACGAGAGGCAATGTCATCCTAGTCCGAAAAGGTGGGGGGGGGGGGGGGGGGGGGGGGGGGGCTAGTTTCTAATTGAACCGGGAGGGACGTAGTGGCCGAACTAAAAAGGTGCTCGTCTTGTGTCTCGGTGACCCTTAGCAAAATTACATAGTTTCTGGTACCACTCTGAGAGTTAGAAAAGAATAAGGGTCACAATCAGATATAAAGTTCAGTAAAAAAACTCGCAGCAAGTGCTAAAGACACCGACCATCCGTGCGGTCCCTCAGGCGTCACCAGCGAAGGAATGGCTGGTTCTAATTTCATTTCTCCAGTATCTGCTAAGAATGAAATGCTGCTTTTTAGACATTTGCTTCCGGTAAATTTTTGATGGTTTTAGAACACATGCTACTTAGGCCGGTACGAAAGAACTTCAAAGGTGTTTTATTGTACTGACTCCCCTCGCAGGATATATATCTACTTTCCTCATGATTCTGCGCAATTATTGGTTGCCTGCATGGGGGGGGGGGGAGGTCCGAATCCCCCGGTACATCAACTTTAATTATCAGCAAGACAATGTTGAACAACACATTCAATGGCATTCGCTACTAATTTCGATAGGACTTAATGCCCATTAATAACCCGCTACTCTACCAATTACAGTAATAAAACTTGTGTAGATTGTTGTAGTGCCATTTTCACATATATGCCTTATTATGGAGGTGAAAAATTGCTCGCACATATTAAAAATATACTAATGGTCACCACCTCCTCAAAGATTTTAATGTAATGTTTATCAATTTGTCTCTGGACAGTTAAGATTTCGAGGGATGAGCTTGGTAAAATAGCTTTCCCTGATTGTCCTATATATAACAGTAGTGGGATGGACCTGGTACATTGGCAGCCCGGAGGAGATTGGGTTACGGACACAAACACAGACTATACTACTTATATACATATCATTCAAAAGAACAGACATTTCGGCATACCATACTTTGCAGCAGTTCTGTAAACAAGTTATGAAGGGAGTTATATATTACCTGCCTGCTAAAAACGTTAAGTTCTATTTATATTCGCTGTAATAATCCACAGTTTACGTCAAATCGCAGTCACATTTAACTAGTAGGTACTTTGCGTCAGGGACGCTTTCGAAGCTTAAAAAAAACGAAACGTTCAAATTTTAATTTTAGGACCCAAAAATATCACAAAATGGCTCTCGCTGCTCGAAATATCTTTCATGGCGTTTAGGTTAGTTATTTTTAAAGGGCTTCTCAATGGGACTTTTATAGGGGAATTTTCTCCTACGGTTTGAAAACATTTTGCTTTAACGGAGAGGGAACCACCGCGCACCAACGAGCTGTGGTTCGTTGCATACTTCGCTGCAAAGTTTGGGACCTTTGCCCGGCGCCATGTACAACGTCAGCAGACCAATGTCGACCTCAGAACCCAGCCAAACGGAGAGAGCTTCCATCGCGGACCCCTAGTGTGGAACCACCTAGGGTTACACGCTAAAAGGTGAAGTGAGGTGGAGGGAAAATCATTAGGATATAGCTGAAAATATATTTGTTACTTTCTGCTTGTTTTTATTTTTCCTTGAAAATGAAAAAGTGAAATTGTTTTTTTGATTTTCTACTAACAGGGAATTGAAAGTAATCCTCTTTTTGCTATCACGATACATTAATGTACTATCGGCAGGGCTCATTTCATACATATATCAAGCTTACTGATCAAAGGGTAAACTAAGCTCCGCTGAAGCCCGGCGAGGGACCGGCAATTTTTTTTTTCTCGATCCAACAATCGAAGTAGCTCACGCAACGCCAGATGCAATTGGATGAGACTGGATTTTTTGGGTGATGACAACTTTATTTACAAAATTTTCTTATTCAAACTGGAGTTTTTAGGAGTAATTTCCGAATTTCAATATGGATTTTTATGGTACGTTTTCATTTTTCTGAATTGCACTTTCATTTTATTCAAGCCTTCTTGTGTAACATGTGTTACTTTACGCAACTTTTATTTTCAAAACAGACTGAGCAACGTCGGATCAAATACTTTTACAATTTAAAATATGAACATTTTGAAAAGTTTGCTCCATTCCTGAAGTAGAGGTTATTAGTTATTTGAAAAAAAATGTTAAGTTAGTAAGTAAATGTTATACAACTACAACAAGAACGTTGCAAAACTCATTTAAATGCGAATGCTATCGATTTTTTTCCCTGTATAAATGCAAATTTCGTAAAAGGCATTAAAACTTGAAAATGATTTGGAACTTGCCTGAAATGAGATGCTGAAGAAAGCACGGCAATATCTACAAGCTATATACAAGTCTAAGAGCATGCTCAAAGTAAAAATTTAACTATGTATGGTAAAACTAAAAGCAATCATAAAATCTAAGATTATTCGCCGTAGATTTTTCAGCACGTCGAATCAGACAATGCTTTTTATTTTTTCTTTATTCAGAACTAACAGCGTCGCTCCGCGATACAGTCTACCTCGAAAATAAAAGTAGCGTCAAGAAACGCATGTTCAACAACCTAGTTTAAATAAAGAGAGAAAAGGGAAATTTTTCCGTCAGAATAAAACCATCCCCTAAAAATTCATATTGAAAACTAGTCTAAAAACTCCGGTTTGTTAAGGAAATTTTTTAAAAGAAATTGACACTACCCTAAAATTCAAATTTCACCAAATTGCGTCTGGTGTTGCGTGAGCTACCTACATTGCTGCATTGATTTCTTCCGAAAAAGAAAATTACGGGTACGTGAGCCTTGAGGCAAGTCATTTTTCTCCTGAATAAAAAAGGAAAATAAAAGTGCCATTGGTAGAAAGGCAAGAGTCCCACAATAGCATCAACGAGCTGTATAAAACCGCATTAGAATAAGGAACACAGTAGCCAAGAAACACCAGTAGAATCCGGACATTCGTCTCCAAAATATTATTTAAATGAAACAACGCTTTTTAAAAGTCTCCACAAGAGTAAAGTACAAAGTCCCTAAATAGTCCCTTAAAATGAGTACAATAGTCTCAAAAGTTCTCCGTTAGAAAAACGAAATCGTTCCTGAACTTAAACCATTAGGATAAGGACGTCCGTTGAAGAGAATATCATTTAAAATAAAGGTTACACTTCTCAAATAACGGGAAACTTCCTAAAAATATCGATCTGAATCAGGAAAATTGTTCCAAAACCGCTTTTCAGAAGAGAAATTTTGAAAATAACACGCATAACCCCTTTTAAACTCCATCAGAATTGGAACAATACTTTCGAAAAATTCCGTTTTGAACAAGTTTAATACTCTGTGTCCCCATTTGAATAACTACGCCAGTCCCTCCAAATTCACATTGGTAACATTTCTTTAATAAAGTTAGCGGCTAATTAAAAAGTCCGGATTGACTAAAAGTAAACTAAGTCTCCAATAATGTTTTCCTCCACCTCTTAACGTATATTCTTAAGATGTACCGTACGAGAGTTTCGTGGGAAAGACTCCCATATGAGTGGGTTCGGAAGCCAACACTGATCTCTGGACGTGGGGCATCGTGTCGGAGAAGGTCCAGCACTGGGCGCCAGTTCAGTTTGAAGCCCATCCAATCGAAGAATGAGTGAAGTGTTACGGAAGAAATCTCGTTAATATGCTCTATTCCATCTCCTATCCTCCTTTCCCCCACCTCTTAGCGATAAGCATTACGTTGTATCACAAGAGGGTATGCCCCGTCCCGAACCCCGATGAACTTCTCATTAACAACATACTTTGATTGATAAAGTTAATAGCAAATTGAAAAGCTCCGCTTAGGTAAAATATAAATTCTATTATATAAAGTATTCATATTTTTTCCCACCTCACCTCCTAGCATTTCCTCTTTACCAGGGGACCACACGGCCAAGAATTTGTCACCATATTTTTTATTTTTCTGGGGAGGGGGTAGTAGCTTTAGATCTTGAATAGTCTTGAAGGAAAGAGGGGGGTAGTCGCGCTTGGATAAGATACGAACCCATACTTTACTCGCGCGTACTTAAATGTTAAAAACCACTATCAAGTCCCTTATAACGCCGTTTTCCCCTTACGGTTGGTTTATCCATCGGAGCTGCTAGCAAGTGACTGAAAAAGAGAAACGCGCAGGGAAAAGCCAATGTTTTCCGGGAGTCGTAAGAGATGCGCGTTTTTCGATGCGAAAAAAAAAAGGTATGAAATGGCTCAAAACACGATTTTTGATGCCATTATTTTTTCTTTTAAAAGGATGTAATTTAAGTCCCAAAAACGTCAATTTATGTAATTTCCCTACCTTGAGCTGTCTCAAGGGGGCAAGTACGGATGACGCAAAAAGAACCCTTGCGGTACTTTTAGGAAATGTGGTACTGCAAAATCCTGCTGCAGGAGCGTTCAGCGAGGCGCCGTAGGCGACAAGGTAGAAGCTGTGCAGTAGGCGGCTGCAAGAAGACAGCGAAGCCTACGAAGTACACCTCTAAAGGTGGTGTGCACTAAACCACAATAGGTTGTTTTCAAAGAGCCCAACGCCGAAGGCGGCTAATCTAATCGTCCTGGACGATAGTGCCCTCATACAGGGTGTATTAGGGGAGATTCGTCTACTTTGAACTGGCATACCATTAAATTTCTAAGATTGGCACTCAGTGTTGTTTAATTAGTTTATCAAAACATGTATGAGTTACGCATGTGTCAGTAACCCTATCTTCTCCGGACTATCGAAGTCTGCCAGGTCTATACTGGTATCGTTGGATACAGGACGGAGGAATTCTGCACTGTTACCCCTAAGTGGCGAATATCATCCATGGTTTTTTGAGTACTTCCAGGGGTGAAAGTATGAAACTCGTCGATTGTCACCCGTAAGAGGCGGCAAATAGGGACGGAGCCCCCAATTTGTTTATAAAAGGGTGCTTTGCAAACAGAGGGTAAAATTACTCAGCAGTGGGTTCAATCTGGCCACTCTGGTGGTAACGTGACACAACTGAAGGGTGAAAGACACTCGTTTAAATGTCTGACGCACGCACAGCAGCGCACATTGATTCCCTGTGACCCAGTGTCCATAGTTTCTCATTTCGGAACATTTTCTTAAATAGAATATCCCAAATTTTCGACCTGTCTGCGCTTACGTTTGCTTCACTTTTCTGTCTCCCCCTGCATCGCTATAATTTCGGTCCAAATGTAACACATCGTTTCTGAAATATCCTTCAATTGTTGCTGCAAAGGCCGAGCTTTGTCATGCTGATAAACGCGAGTTTACAACCGAGCTTCAACAACTCATCCACGTACTTGTGAGCCCGTAGTTTCGTGGAGCAGAAGTAGAGGAAACTGGTCGTCCCAGCAGATCGCTCCATCACGCCAGCGGTTACGGTAACGTACCGCTAAATAACAAGAAAAAGGCTACAAACCTCCCAGCTTCTAGCGAGAATGAACAATACAACTTGGACAATATTTAATTTTACTAAGAGATCCATTGTTTCAACAACAAACTAAAACTATTTCTTTCTTACTAAATGGAGTTGATTGCTTCAGATAAATTTAAACTAATCATGGTAAGGATATTTTGGACTCGGCAAAGGGGAAGGGGATCATAATTTGGAAATGTGTTATCTTACCGTTTCGTCGTTACCTCCGAGCAACTACCAATTTTAGGGGAAACTGACCACGAATTGTACTCAGTAAGTACTCAAGCTGCTGACTTATGCTAAAGTCGTATGCGCAAATTGTCATTTCCAAGTAATACTTTTATCTCTTTTAAGGCATTAAATACTCATTTCCCAGAATTTTAGCACAAAAGTAGATATTATTTCATAAGTATTACCGCAGCTGCCTCAAACTGTGCACACTAAAACCGAACCTCGTCCTCAAAAGACCACAATTTGACAAGACGAGAAAACGCTGCTTATAAACCCGTTACTCGCATTTTCCATTACCCGGCATTACTACAAACTTGATCCCCTTTCAGTTCTCATTAGATAGTTTCCGACACTCGACGATTCTAGATTATCCATCTTTAAACTCCGATATCATATCGACTGCAAAATAATGCCCCAACTAATAAAAAACTGAATATAATGATTTTAATTGATTTAACTTTTGGATGACCTTCTCTATGAATTTGCTTCATTTTATTTCATTTTTGATGAGAACGAATTTTCGCCCAATTTTGAACACTTCAAAAAACTTGACCCTAGCATCTGCGGAAAAACTCACGGCAAACATAAATCCCAAACTAAAAAGTAAGTTTTGTTCAGACAAACATTTTTGAAAAAAAAGACGTTCGTGTGGAAAATGAACAAAATTATAATTTGGATTTGAACAAGTTTCTCTTAAATTTTGAACAGTTTAACTACTTAAACATTAGAACGTACGGAGAAGCGAAATGTCAATATAGACCCCAAACCTAAAGGTTAATTTGTTTCAAACAAACTTTGTTAGAATTAACTGTAGATGAGCAACTCTCGACTACTAGAATTTCAGGTCCTTCGACTCCGAATTCTTAATCTCAGAATAAGCCGGACTCCAAACATTGACCCACTTATAGACTGAGGGGAAAGGACTGACTAAGATTTCAAATCTTTTAACTTTAAACCCTCGACTCCGATTCTACAGCCTGGTTTTAACTATGAAATAACGCTTGTTGACATGATTAGTTTCTATTTTTACTTCAATTTTAATTCATGTACTGTTTTTGACGGCGGCTAATGAAGTGAATTTTGCGTCTTGTGTTTTAAAATAAAGCTAAGAGGAGAACTTTGTTTTTTTGATAAATCGGTTTAAGTTGACACATCAGTGCTTTTTATTCGTTTATGAAAATTCATTTACTATATTTTTTAAATTATTTTTTGGCAACGGGACAAACAAGTATTTTTTAAATACAATGTATTTGTTTTAATGAAATTAGTGTGTAAATTTAGAGCCAAGCAAAATAGTTGTTCTGGTGTAAAGTTATCAAAATCGTGAAATAAATTCCAGCCTTTTCAAAAATTCGAACGTTTCCTTAGCAATTAAGTGAAATCCTATCAAAATAATTATGTTGTCAGTTTTGCAGAAAAATCTAACAAACTATGAACAATTCAACACAATTCACAATATTTAATCAATATCAATAATTAGAAACTTCACATGAGGAAAAAGTTTCGTTCAAAGGAAAGACAAAAAATCCGAGGGGGGAAAATGAGTGATTTAAGAAAAAAGTAATGATAAAGCACTATACAAAAATATAAGATACTTTTGTATTAAATCAATAATGTTAAGTACCTTAAAGCACTTTCAAACACCAATGGAGGTGGAAACTTTAATAAGTGGAGACCGCTTATATGTAAAAAAACTCATTTAAGTACTTTTTTATGTAACTTTAATGTGGAAAATAACCTCTACGGAAGTTAAGAGCTTCCTTGCTTTTTTGGAGTAAGCACGAGAATTGACTGATTTTTAGAAACATTTAGACATGCATCGATACATAACCAGTAGCTACTTTGACTCTTCAAGCAGAAACGCGAAACCGAGGTAGCAATGAAAGCAGTTTGATTCGGAAAATTTTCTGGTTTTATGCAGTTTTTTTCATGGGAGCTAATATGTCCCTCAATTTACAAATTCGCTTATTCTCCGGTAGCTAGTTTGTATAGTTACGGTTAGGTATTATTGATTACTGGTTATTGAAGTATAAACTGCGTTGCTAACATATGGGTGAATAATCCATTACCTGATATTCTATTTGTCTGCATGGGTTTAAGGATATTTATAAACCAAATGTGATTATGATATGTTAAGGAAAGACTTCAGTTTACTATTTTATTTTCTCTTTTACGGAGTAAATATTGAATCAACCAGAAGAATACTAAATTTACGACACTATAAATGAGGTATAAAATTTGAAATCTATCAGAAGTATCAATATCTGGAAAGGAGTAACGCAGAGAAGGTAAGCTATCCACAGGCGATTGCTGCTGAATATCAATTGAATGAATTATCAAAACTCATTAGTGTAACAAGTTTTGTATTTTAGGATAAAAATGTGGTTTCACGCATAAAAAACATCAATTTGTATCCTATTTAAATGGTTTGTGGCTCTGTGCTGTAACTCTGAAGGCGATCTTACAAAAGCGGCTTTCCAATTCTTTTAGGAAAAATATTTACAGAACTGTACACAGCTAATTCTGAAGTACGGCAAATATAAAGTTATTATCTGGAAACTTTTGAAATGTCGATTTGAAGTTGTTGAAATTGAATAAATCTCTTGAAGTGATATTACATTCATTTGAATTATTTCATTTTTTATACATAGTACAGTATTAAAGTGTATGTGGTAGTTAAAAGAGGAGACAATGCTGCGAAAAAATACCTTCACTGTTAAAGCAGAAAGTTTTGCCTAGAAATAATGTACGAGGTTTTTCACTTTTGGTAGACTTAAGGTAACTTAAAAATGTCATACTGTATGTTGACTCAAAATACTCAATCATTAACAGCATGATGACAAAGGTATCCACATTAGTTGAATCCTACCGCATTTGTGTTGTTTTTCGAATGATAAATTCGGTCACTGTACCTGATCGTTACAATCTACCACACATACACTATGAAACGAGCATTTTACAATGGCATTTTTCCTCTAAGTTAGTTATGATAAATTTTCGTTATAATTCTTATATTTGACATTTGGTTTAAAATGTACGGCAATTTTTTCCACTATTTAAACACTAAACAGTTTTAAATTTAGACGTGGCTGTTGCTTTATTAGACGGCATACTAGTCTTTTTCCGAAAAAACATTACACCTAGAACTCAATGGTATTAGGTTGCCTCGCTAAGTATGGTTTTAACGTGAATATTTCAAAAAGTGTTTTCGCTCAAACTAAAATATCATTTTGAGAACATTTCTTTTAAAGGAATTAAACCTCTAAAATCAAGGGTTAAAAACATTCCAAATTATCCTAATCTAAAAACAAAGTCAGAGCTTCGAAGATTCACTGGATTACTAAATTATTTCAGAATTTGTCAAAAACGCAGCAAGTCCGCTTACCCCTTTAACATATCAAATAAGGAGAGCTAAAAAGAATTTCAACCCTCTTATAGAATGGTCTCTAGTTTTGAAGTCTAAACAAAGTTTATTGCGCACGTCATTCGTCTATCCCACTTAGGAAAGTTGGCATTGCACACTGATGCAAGTGATATCCCCATTGTTTCAACCTTAAGTCTTCAAACTGAAAAATTATTAGACAAATAGTACTTTTCTGAAAAAAACTGAATGCTATTCAGTTGAGATACCCTCTCTAGTACAGAATTAGTAGCCATTTAGGAATCCGTAAAATATTTTGGACATTTCATTGAGACTATGAAATGTACAATATACACTGATCGTAAGCCAGTCACTTAAGCAATTAAAAAGAGCAGAGATACATACAGAGATAGACAAAGCAGATTGTAATCCTTTATTTCTGAGTTTGCGACGGACAATTTATTCAAGGTAGCTAAAAAGACGCAGCCGATGCTCTTTCTCGAACAAGTAAGTTTCCTACTTCACTAAATAATGCAAAGTTAAGTGCTTAGCAAAGATCTAAGTTGAACTTAAATCTGTTATAGAAAATCGGGATTCTAATTCAGTATTAAAGTCACTTACTATGCCAGATACAAAAACTGACGTATTTTGTGATATTCTACAAGAAACGCACGACCTTTTCGAACAAAAAGGTTTCGTAAACAAACTTTATCAAACATACAAATTTTAACTCACACAGGAATGAAAGTTTCAACTAAGCTTTTTTGGCCTTGAATAGATACAGACATAAAAATGGGGGTAAAAAAGTGTTGAAACTACCTAAACCAAGGGTTTTTAGAAACACCAAAGCTGAACTAGAAAAGCTTGATATTTATATAACAACTTCATATTTATATAACAAAATTTTCCCACATTTATTTTGATAGCATTCATGGACCGCTATCTGAATATTAAGCTAAAAAGTTTTGCTTAACGGAAATAAATAAGGTAACGTGATGTCCAAAAGGATAACTTATTTGTGATATGAAAGCATCAACATTTACTAAGACGTTGATGTCTGAATTTATTTCAAAATTTGGTTCTCGAGATAATTTACTTCAGAGCTAGGTCGTCAATTTAAGAGAGTTATTTCGTCAACTCGATTCATTGGTGCCAAAAAGATATGAACTTCAACATAACATCTTTTATCATGTAGTCTAATAAAATAACACGCATAGACAACTGAAATGTGAATAAATTGCTCAACAAATTGAAAAATGGACAGATGTGCTTTCCACCCTACTCCTTTTAGCTCCGTGAAGAATTAAAACGTACATGTCTATTTCCCCAGCCGACCCTATTTATGAAACTGCAGTTTGAATCTCAATATTTTTTCGATGAACATTCAGTTATAAAACTTTCTGAAGCTATGATACGGAAACGAAGTGATATATGTCATGTTTTCTCCAGCACTGACAAATTTGACGCTTTCGTGTCACAAGACTTGCAATTTTGCACCCAAGTTTCCGTCAGAAATTATGTAACAGGAAGAGGTCATCAGCCACCATGCAACGGACCTTATGCAGTCGTCAAGTGCAGTGCTAAGGTGCTCAAGGAGATAAGCAAAATATATTTATATCACCTGACAATGACAAATTTAACCCACCCAAAAAATACATTTGTTAACAAGATGAAGAAATACCTTACAAGACGGAATATGGACGAACCCTCTCCCTTTCCAAAGATATATGAACAAATGTCGTAGAGATGAATACATGACTTTCATCAACATTATCATTACTGGAAAGGGGGTAAGTTCAAGTACTATATACAATTTTCTGTAATGCCTTCTGAAGTAATATATAGGGCTCTCTCACCCACCTTTGTAATGTATTTCTAAACTTTATCTGTTCCATTTTGGCACAAACAGTCGAATAGCACACATCTCTGTTGAAAAGACCCACGAGGGATTCTGTGCGATAATTTTTTTATTCAGTTGAGCGACAATTTCTTGGTGTAACAGTGTTATGTATTATGTTTAATAAATTATGATTTATTTTATTGTATAATGGAGTCAACTGTGCATACGAAATTTGGAAGTTGTTTGATATTTTTGCTACTTTAGTTTTTATTGTTATATTTGCTAAATTGATACTTAAGGATGGAGTCGATTCTTGAATTTACCATCAAGTAATTTTACTGTCGAAATAATTCCAACCTTGGCCCCACTAAGTTACACTGACGCTTAACGGGCCTTGACAATTTCATATTTCTGTATATAACCGTTGCAACTACGATCCGCTCATGCATCCACAAGGCAAGGTCAACGTTTAAAAGTTTATTTTTGATAGGAAGTCACCCATTTTGACCGCGAGAGGGGCTGATAGGAGTTCCTGCATCCACCAATCAACGGCAATGTAATAGAAACAGGGGTTCCCTGTAGCGCTCTTTGTTGCCATAAATTTCAGCAATTGTCACGGCCTGTAAGAATTAAATTGGACCATGCTCCAACAATGCATTTGTAAATATTTTAAATCTATTAAATTTAATTCATTTATTAATAAAATATTTACTTTAAATGGTACTTTTCCACCATATTTTGAGGCAGCACAAAAGTTGGCCCGATACTTAAATTACTATACTAATGCCTAGATTTAGCTGCACAGCTTAATCTGCTTACAGTGAACATTTTGGTATGATACCTTAAGCTCTTGGCCCCCTGCAGCTGCACACAAATCTAAATTTTGCTGAAACTTTCTATACTACCATATTCGAAATTATGACTCCGTTTCAATGTTCAAAGTATTTTTTTTTAAACAAATTTTGGTTTTTTGCTATTTGGATCCCTCAATCTTCGTATCAAAGTCACAATACATTAAAGAAACAGGAGATCATAATGTATGTTGTTTTGACTAACTAAAATAAATTTTACAGAGTAACAAAATTTTCACATACTTCAGAAGCACAGACTTCTGCAAGGCAAGGCTGATTTGCCGATCCTCTTTCAGCTGACTATATTAGTCACCCCATTGACTACCATTAGCTTGGTCTTTTCCGACAACGTAAAACCATCGTGTAGATGGTCATCCTCTACGTCCAGTCCCTTTAATTGTAAATTAATCCTTTTCCAGTTCTTGGGCAGCAAGTACATCAAGTTTCTACCCCGTATTTCCAAAATTTGTCACATACTCTGGGGTGTTCTGCTTCTTTCTTCTATTTTAACTGTAAAACTAAAAGAAAAATACAAAGTTACAAAAACGTATTTGGAAAAATAAAATGTTACGTAAAAAAAAAAAGTAACAAGGAAGAATAGTTGTGTACAATATAATAAAATAGTATTTCTTGCAAATAAATGAACTGATCAAAACTCTTTCCTCTGACGCATCATTTACATTAATCATCGTACCGAGAAAAATGTATCTTTAGATCCAAAGTCCAATAATTATAATTAAAAAAAAAATTAGTCTGTCGACTAGACCTAGTTTGATTTGCAAGGACTACAGTTTCGTTTACCACCAAAACAGGAGGATGTGGCTCAGAACCAAATGCAAAATTCATGCTGTGCGGCAGTCAAAAACCCTCATTTCGGATATGCACCGCTGTAACGCTGCACAATACAGGGAAAATTCAGTAAAATCTTAAATACTCTCCATATCCAGCGTTTCATCGCAACAAAACACACCACAGGAAAATATACTGAAAATAAATCTTAACAGTTAATCTTGTAGCATCATACTTACAAATAGCTCTAACTCGTTCATATGATATGCAAGACCTTCATTTTTGTTACTAACTATCTGAAAGCTGCTCATCGTTGGATGATTAAGGGTTAAGGTTAAAACCACAAAGAACTGCACTGAGCTAGAAGCATCTCACAGCAGCACTAGTGAAGACGATGACACCTTCAAATCTGACAAAAAATCCCCGGTGTATGGTTGACATCATGAGCTATTTACGAATTGTTTTGACAATTGAAAATTTTGACAGAACAGCTTCAGCTTTTTTGCCGTGTACTGAGATCTTCACCGAAACAAATGCAGAAGAGACTTATCTTTTAAATTGTACTAATTTTCCCCTTAAAATGTTACAGACAAGCAGAGACAACTTCTCGTGTTAGTAATTTTCCGTTATTGAATCTTTAATATGTCTGTCACATTGCGTTTGAAGGAAAGGATGGTTTTGCTGACAGTCAGTGGTGGTTGTCATACTTAATACACCATTCTTCTTGACATGTATGGGCAAATTGGGCTTTATGGTTGGCCGAAAACAGGAGCAACTTCTAATAGCAAAAAAAAGTTGTGTATTGCCATCCTAAACATGAGAAAAATAAAATTAACATTTATGTCTTCAGATCGCGCATTGGCAACGAAGTTTTAAAAAGGTAAAATGACCAATTTTAATTTTTTTTTGAATCTAAATGTTTGAAATTTGTTCGAATACCGTTTACCATGCTTCCTTTTAATACTTTCTTCTCATTATATATATATATATTATATATATATATATATTTGCATTCCTTTACAGGTTTTAGTTCGCACATAAGCCGCAAAGTTTCGTGAAATAAATCACAAATCGATTTTGCACATTGCAGTACAGTAAAACCTGTGTAAGTTGACCACTTGCGGTGCAATACTTTGGTGGTCAACTTAGACAGGTGGTCAACTTATAAAGGGAGTAATGATTATTATTAATATTATTTTTATTTTTTTGTATGTATTGCACCATGCATTCATTTTTTGCCTAATTGACACTTTCTCTTTCTATTCAACTCACTTTCATTGTTTAGCATTACTTTGAATCAATAATATAAAATGTTATTCGAATATTTTTAGAGATTATTTTCCCAGAATGATGTATAGTATGTTATGAAAATTTAAAATTTCAGTAAATTGATAAAAAAAAAGTCTTATTGTTTAAGAAAAGTTAATCATTTTGTATTAATAGTTCCTAAAAAATTATAGTTAATCAAAAAATAAAATTTTTTTCGTTTAACAACAAAAGAAAAACAAGTTTGGAGAATAAAAGGGTTCTTAGTAGTTTTCCCATGTGGTTAAACTCAAAAGGAGGTTTAGTTATGCTGCTGTTTCATCAGTTGGTAAAATGCTGGTCTGGCATCAAAAATATTCTTGGAAAGCTATAAAAAAAAATAAAAATAATAATTTGTTGAATAAAATTTTTAAAAATAAACCAAGTGGTCAACTTACAAAGGGTTTTTTACAATACTCCAAACCAAACTTGGGGTTCATTAGTGGTCAAGATAGAGAGGTGGTCAAGTTACAGAGGTTTTCTTTCATTATATAAGATAGGACTAATTCCGTTCCTGACAAAAGCGGTCAACATAGACGGGTGGTCAACTTACAAAGGCGGTCAACTTTACAGGTTTTACTTATTTCTTTTAGATTCCAATTTTTTTTTTACAACGAATGTTCAATATACTACTCTTTGTTGGAAATACAATTATATTTTATTGCATTATCAACCCAGAACCAAACACAAGTATGTGTGTTTGGCTTCTACTTTGTATTTCAGACCTGCAGTTTCCATGAAGACTAGTTATTAACTGAATTTACACATTTAGTTAAAAAATTACATTCACAGCAACTTGATTTTAAACAACTTTCTAAGTTTGGATCAAGGTTTGAAGTTAGATTTGTGACTCAATTTTTGCATTGATGATCACGAGTATTTTTTTTTCCATTAATCCATATCATTTCTCATCCAAAAATGCCAAACCTACCTACTCACTAACCAGTTTAATAACCCTTTCAACAGCCGGAGTTTAAAAGAGGAACATAAACTGAATAATGAATAAAAGCTTCAACTGTTTTTGTAAACTCTTATTTTATCAACTTAAATAGAACTCGGTCGGATGAAATCGAAGTTTTAAAAACTGACTTAAAAAGCGAACAAAAGTATATGGATAATGTCAACGCAATACAGAAATGAAAAATGTGATATTGATCTCGATCTCCCAAAACCAAGACCTTTCAGGCATTAGCATTCGTTAAAACGTGCGTTCGAAGTACTAGGTCTGTATATTTTTCAAACTAAACTACTAATGGAATTAGAACACTTGTATATTACGTCTTTAAAAAATATGCAGCTCCTGTTCGAAAATTAAAGAAAATAACTAGAGACATGGACCTGTACACTTATTTAAAGTCACAAAATCTACAAGTCAGATGCCTGA
Organism: Uloborus diversus; assembly: GCF_026930045.1. Taxonomy (NCBI): domain Eukaryota; kingdom Metazoa; phylum Arthropoda; class Arachnida; order Araneae; family Uloboridae; genus Uloborus; species Uloborus diversus. The sequence continues at coordinate 113,287,865 of NC_072740.1, read as the reverse complement.
TGATCCTCTAAACCAGTGTTTCTTAACCTTTTTACTACGCGGCACACTTGGATGGTTTGCTTAACCCTTGCGGCACACTGTACTAAATTTCATACGTCAATATAAACAACGCTCTCATCATTCACTAATCACGGCAAGGGAGAAAAACGCAATTTAAATATGTATACAATATAAATATTTTAATATTTCAGTTTCTTCAGAAATTGAATAAAAGTTTATCAAGCTCATTTCGGCCAGAAAGTCCAAAACTATCACTAAAAGCAAGCACAAGTGTCTCAGTCGCGTTAAGGCAAAGTGGCACTTTCTATTCAGCTTTATGATGGAAGAGCTACACGAAGTTTTTAATTTGAGGATCTAGACATGAAACTTTTGTTTTTGAAAAGCGTCAATGCCAAGAATCTCATACCATCTTTAAAATAACAGAAACAGCTCATGTACAACATAAGCAGAGATTTTGTTTTACGTTGTTTATTAACAGCCAATATGCTTCCAAAGGCACTTCGTTAAACCCTAGTTTTAAGGAGCGGCTGCTTCTGAGTTATATAAGTTTTTCTCGTTGTTTTTAAGAAAATTCCTTGTTGATGCGTCAACAGATCACGAACCCCGTCATTTTTCCAATGACAGTCAACTAGAAGTACTGCGTAAGCTTTTAAATTTGAATCATGACTCAAGTGTTCTGCTGCCACAAACTGATTTGAACACTTCGGATTCGTTTTTCTTCGAATTCGTTTACTATCCGAATTGCTTTCATAATTTCAAAAGAAAAAGAAATAAGAAAGAAACGTACTGCGATTGGCAAACAAATTTTTCTGTCCACTTGCTATTTCCTCTACAAAACTAGTCGAAAAGGGTCAAACCATACAGATTCCACAGCGCTCGACCATTTTTAATTCTTTTTAAAACTCATATCCTTAAAAGCTACATATGAAAGATGTTTAAAACCACTCTTATTAATTTCTTTTACAAAAAAGGAAGTATTGTATTCGCGAAAAAAATTCACTCAAAAATCGGTCTTAATATCCATTTTGCTCTTCCCCGAAGGAATATTGAGTTTTTTTTTCAACCCGACCACACGTGGATATATGCCTAGGAACGTACAGACACCCGAAATATCCATTTTGACGATTCCCGAGTTATTTACAACTAGTTTTCTCGTGACGTCTGTATGTACGTATGTATGTACGTATGAATGTCGCATAACTCAGGAACGTAATGTCCTAGAAAGTTGAAATTTGGTACGTAGACTCCTAGTAGGGTCTAGCTGCGCACCTTCCTTTCTGGTTGCATTCGTATGCTCCAAAGGGGGTCTTTTGCCCCTTTTGGGGGGAAAATCATTGTTAATTTCGATGTAAACTCAAGTGGCGTTACAATTTGGCGGACACGCCGCGATATATCGCCAGTCTTTTGGTCGCCAAGTTTTATCGCCAACTTGGCGACAAATTTGGTGATTTTTTTTTAAATCTGGTTTCAATTTGGCACTATTGAATACATAGAGAGTAAACTATTGAATCATTAAAACTGCCAATAATGATAAAACGACATTAAATTGGAGTAAAAGGAAGTCATGTGATGCGCACATCAGCTCGTTTGCATTCAGCATGAACATTTTTATGTTTCTCATCATTGCAACTGTTCAATCAATTCAAGCGCATGTACAGTTTTAACACTGGATCCCATTGCTTGTTATTTATTTCGATGTAACGGAGCAGAATCTTCAATCCAACGCAGCATCACCAATTGCAAGCTGCGATAGTTCTTTTCAGAAAGTATGATCTTGAAATCCGTCCTATTTAGCAAGAATAATAAACTTTCAATATGTACTCATTCGTAAACTTAAATTAAAATTTACCAGCTATTTGTAATTTATCAACCAACTTTTTTAAATGTCACCCGTCATCTAATTCGATACCTGATAACATCGTCTGGAATTGGCATTCTGATCACCTCATTCGTTGCATAGCAACCAAGTTTTCCCCGTACAATTTCTTTACACGCTGGAAAATAAATGTTTCACCATTGGTATTCAGTTTTCAATGCAATTAAATAATTAAACTAGCAGCATTATATCTAAACTCATGCGGAGGTAAAATACATCTCTGTTAAGCAGTTAATTACGATCTCTAAGCCAGAGGAAAGGCAGAATTACATAATGAGATAACATCTGCCTCCAGCTCCGTTATGCTCTATTCGAGACTGATGAGTTCATAACAAAGATGAAACTGCGGTATTGAATGTAAAGTGCATCTCTTTCCTTTTTCTACAACTCCGAAAATACCGCGGCACACTAGTATGCCGAGGCACACCGGTTGAGAATCACTGCTTTAAGCATCATGGATCCGGTGATTCAAAGAAATGCTTACTTGGCTATTTTTGTTAAACTGTCTTTGGTCATGGGTATGTCAGTGGGCTAGAGGGGAAACATCAAGGAATTGGATCACAGTATAGTATACAACGCCAAAATTTACCCATCAAGAATACTTCTATAGCTATAAGAGAATTTACCGCCAACATTAAGATTTGAAGCTTTAAACTATAACAGTTAATTTATCAACGTATTTACTTTCCTCCACTTCAGTGATGTGTAAAACAAGGATATTTTATCATTTCTAGAAACTATACATTTGCTTATGTATGCACCCATAAAATTCCCATATCACACTTGGGCAGGTGAAGGGATTGTGGAAGTGGTCAGTGAATCTGTTGAAATTCAGTAGATCTGTTGAAATTCAGGTATTAGACGCAAGAGATGGATTTATCTCAGAAACTAGACTCTGAAAGATCAATGCCAAAACTGAATCGTAAGTTCAAGTTCAAATCTTAAACAAAAAGTAGAAACTTGTTTAAAATCATATAGATATTGTTAATGTAAATTACTTCGCAAATATAAACCCTGTTAATAACTATTCTTGGGGAAAGCAGGGTGGAATACAAAGTGCAAACGCCTGCATGCGGTGGATTCTGGGTTATTGATGCAACAAAATACAATTGCTTTTCCAGCCAAGAGCTGTTTAATGCACATTTATTGTTAGAAAAACTAACTGGGATCAAAAAAAAAATACAAAATAATCTAAAAATGTCAATTTTTAGTTAATTTGACATAGTTTTACGGCTTGTGCGCGAACTAAAAACCGCAAAGAAATAAATAATTTCGAAGATATATGAAGAACGTATTAAAAGGAAGCATGTAAACGGTAGAACAAAAATTAACATTTGGATTTTTATAAAAATTTGAAAATTCACCATTTTTCCCTTTTTTTCAACATTTCTGCCAATGCGCGATCTTAAGGCATAAATATTTTTTTAATTATTATTTTCCCCATATTTATGATGGCAATACACAACTTTTTTTTTTGCTATGACTTGCTTCTCGAAAATTTTTTTTCCTACCCACCCTAATGGGCTTGTGTCTAACTAGATTTATCATAGTTTTACTATTACATTGCTCTTCTAAATGTTTGACACATTAAACGTTTTGAAACTACAAATGAGTAAAAGAATGTTATTAAAAATAAAGGAATAATCCAAAGGAATCAATTTTTAAACAATATATTCAGAGAAATCATGTCATTTAGAAAATTCGTGGACTTAAGAAAATTTTTTAAAAAATAGCGGCAATCTTAGCGGAAATTATGGGGGCATCAAACCTGCATCTCACATTTCATCATAACATTAGTGTACAAGAAAAAAAAATATGTTATGTTGTTTAGGTGCAAAAGACCCCTCAAAAACACCGGAATGCAACCAAAAAGGGAGGTGCACAACTAGACCCCACAAGGAGTCTTTAATTGTCAGAAACTTACTCTTATTCTTTGTCTTCACAAACCTTACATGAAACAGTGCTTATGTCACTATATTTCATCAACTTTCGCATTTAGAAAGGAAAACATGCTAAATGCGGACTAGTTTTTTGTATACATAAAGCAATGTTCAGGTTATTACGGGGTGGGAACTTTTGCTGCCATTGATGCTAAAGGGATAAAGGTTCATTCACTAAAAACAGTATTTTTAGTAGTCAATAACAAAGCCAAAACTTTCACACCGTAATTCAAGTCGGGAAATTTTCGTGTTGCGGGCGAGGAATAAGCGATAGGTCTAAAATTAATCACTGAAAAAATCGCATTCTAGCCATTTCGCGTAAGTCGAATCGCGTTGTAATCGACTGTATATGGCGCAATTACAATGCATGAAAATTAAAAAAAAAAATTGAGACATAAAATACTTCAAAAAGTTTCTGGCTCATGTAGAAAACTGTTGGCAAAACATTTGAAAACTTTTTTATGAATACAGAAAGAGGTTTCTAACTCTTTGAAAGTTTTTGAAAATTACAGAAAGAGGATTCCGAAATATTCGGAAACTTTGAAAATTTCATGAACCACAACTGCCCGATACACAGATACATTTAGAAACGTTTCCGTTTTTTTTTTTACTTACCATGCTCAGTAGCTGCTTTAAAAGTTGCTTCTAAGTGACTAGACCCATATGTATTTTGGATTACGGTCTTCCGTCTTCTGGCATATTCTACCAAAAAATTCCGACTTTAAATGTTCTTGTCTAGGAGTACCAATCATATTGCCCAATGGATGATGCTTATTGCCGACCGTCTTCTTGCTACCGGTCATTAGATGTTTTCAAATTTCTTCCTCTTCTCAGTACACTCTTTGCGCTCAAAACGACTGAAACAAGGAATGCATGTGGGTTTTTAAATTTCTGAATGCATCACATACAGAACTACAGTAAATAAGCAAATAAATATTTTAAAAAACTCTATTCATTTTAGCTTTACATCCAAGTGCAATTTGCATTAGAAACTAAATACATGAACTTATCTTTTTTAAAAATTATTTTTTTTTAGGTTTTACTCGTTTCTTTTGAATAGAATGTAAGTAATTCATAATCCTTACTTTAAAATCAGGTTTTTGAACATCTGCCCTCTTTCGAGTCCACATAAATGCCGCTTCATTTCTACTTTGACAATATCACCTTTCATAGCAAGAGACAATCTGAAATTATAAACATTTTGTAATAATAGAAAGTGCAGAAAGTAAACATTTTAAAAAATACATCATGAATGAAAGTTTATTTCGCATCGCCTTACCTCTCTTCATTTATCAGTTTTAAAAACTAAATCAGCAAGTTTCCGTAGGGAGTTTTACCATGCTTGGGAACATGAAGTTCTGTTATTCAATCTGCGAAAGCCTAAAAAATTTTATACTCGTTACATGATCGTTTTTATTAAGTTGTCAGAGTTAAGTTTAAAATTAACTAAACAAATAAAACAAACATGCTACAAAACAGTACACAAACAAAATACAATTATTGAACATGGAATGTATACACTTGGCTGTCTGTAAGGAGAAAAGGATTGCATCACAAAATAGTTATGCAACAGCAACTTCTCCTGCAATTCAATTCTAAAGGTTTGAAAAAAAGGTAGGGATCAGATTTTTTATTAATAAAAATTAGATCAACAACTGAACTGTAGTCCTAAAGAACTGTCTCCTTAAGTTTACAAGAAAAGTATAAAGACTTTACTATGGACATTTTTTTCTTAAACTGCTGGTAATTTTGGGATGCTTTAAATAATCTTATAGCTACGCTCGGCCCATCCAACTAAGAATTAGTTTCCCTGCGAGAGAGAATCGCTAATCTAGATTTTGCTTTACAATATATTTTCACCTTGGAGCAACAGTGGGATATTTTACAGTTTCCAAACTTACTCTGAGGCTAAGATATGCAAAACATACACTAAGTGTCCAAAAAAAAAAGTCGCGCTCGAATTTTAAACGTTTCAATTTTGGAAGGTAATTCTATGAGTATTACAGATATTTGCATGAATCTTTGCATAATTCTTTTGCTCGTTCGAAGTAATCATGGCTGGAATCAGTAGTTGTGTTCGAGGAAGTGATGTAACAGAGTTCAAAAAGGGGCAAATTGTTGGTCTGTACCAAAGTGGCACAAAATACAGTGACATAGTTGAAATTAGTGGGGTATAGGATTGCAAAATGTTCAATGCATTATTGAAAGGTGGAAAGATGGCGGAGAAGCTATCTGTTCGTGATATCTTTGTGGTCATAAATCCATTTTGGACGAACGTTACCGGCGTTCTCTGAAGCGATTAGGGAAGAAAAATCGCAAGAAATCTACCATTGAACTCACAGCACTCTTCAACGAGGGAAGTAAAACAATTTAAGCGCACAATGCGACGAGAACTTCAAAATCGGGACTGAGAAGCTATGTTGCAATAAGGAAACCACTTGTGAGTGCCATTAATCGAAGAAAGAGACTGCAATTTGCAAAAGATCATAAAAATTGGACTTAATGATTGGGGAAAGGTCATGTGGTCCGATGAGTCAAGATTTACGCTCTTTCAAAATGACGGACGAGTCAGGGTTCGAAGAGAGCCACACGAAGCAATGGACCCTACATGTCTCGTTCCCACTGTGCACAATTTCGGAGTCAGTGTTATGATCTGGGGTTGTTTCTGTTCATCTGGACTAGCCTCGGCTGCATTGAACACCAACCAAATTAAGTCTACACAGTGCCTTAACATCTTGGATGATCATGTTGTGCCATCTATGGACATTTTCCTGACGGTAGTGGTGTATCCCAAGACGATAACGCCAGAGTACACCGGGCTACAATTGTTAAATCTTGGTTCGATGAGCACGATGCATTATTTCAACACATGAATTGGCAGCCACAAAGTCCAGACCTCAATCCAATCGAGAATCTGTGGGACGTACTCGAAAAGGATTTGAGATCACACACCACACTTCCTTCACCAATCGAACGTTTAGGAGACCTCTTGAAGAAATTGTGAGCGAAACTAACTCTGCAAAAGCTCACTGAAGCAATTCTACGGCGTATGAAAGCTGTAATACGCGCAAAAGGTGATCCGACCAAATATTAAGGCATGCGACATTTTTTGGACACTTAGTGTATCTGCATATTTTAAATACGTTATTTAAAGTTACCTAGCTAATCAGCAGAAGCATGCGATTCCAGTGCTTTGAATGATTTTAGCCCTTGAAAAAAGTAAATTTTCAATTCATCGCGCATTTTAAGCAATATTTTTGGTAGATGTCAACAAGTCTATGTCAGTCAATCCAAACTTATCGCTCATTATCAAATTATTATTTTGTCTTGAATAAAAATAAGATTTAGTATAAATGTAAATACTGTATCCTGATATAAGACCCCTAAATTGCTCATCTGCAGTGCAAATTGCAATTTTGGCCCTATTATTCTTGCTTTGATGTTTTATTGCATCAAAAAAGCATTTATTCACAATCTGAAGATTACCTATAAAGAACTTTGAAAGGTTAAGCTTTAATTAATGATGCCAATATGCAAGCATTCCGACACTTTTTTACAGGGATTTTTTTAATTTTAGCATGTCCAGAATCACATCCTAACATTATAGAATAGAATTAGAGAGTGTTGCTCCATGTTCGAAAGGAAGGGATGAGCAGTCAGTCTTATCAAATGGTGGTCAAAAGATGAGTTCTTTGACTCAAAAATACCCATTCTGGAAAGTAGTCTTGTTCAAACTGTCATTTAAAAAGTCAGCAAACCCTAACTGGAAAGTATTTTAGAGTGAAATAGAAAAAGCTTGAATGATGAGTATGCTTTTATTTTATGAATTTAAATTAGTCTGCTCAAAACATTTGCGTTATTTGCATGTCATTTATAGTATGGAATAAACCCATGTCAAGTTACCTAGTAATACCCGCTCAACCATCTCTGAAATATATAAAATTTTATATAGGTATAGAGATGCTTTTGAAACTAACCTATGCAAATTTTCTGCTTCCCAGATCCAAATCCTGACGATCTAAGATCTCCCAAAAAAAGTGATTCAAAATGGCGGTCTAGCTTTTTGTGCAGAAGATAGCAGAAAAATTTATCGCAAAGATGCCTGAAATTTTGGAAGTTTAAAGCACATTTGGTTATCAATACAATCAAGTATTTTTGCGAGTTTCAGCTCACTAGATTTTATTGCATGCATGTAAACTCGTGTAAAAGCACGGTGGCGAATTTGATTTTACGTTGTCATAAAATCCGAAAAAAAAAATTCTTCGTGATACTATTGTCGGAATATTTTGATGGGTTGCAATTGCAGAACTTAAATATCTATTTACTAAAAAATAATTTCATCCAATGTGGCTATCAAAATCGTTCAAGTAATAAATAGCCTATCTTCAAAGCGCTGTAGGTCAAGTTTCTTACCTTGCATCTTTTTGTTAGTAGCATTCTGAAGAACAAATTTTTTCCTTTTAAAGAAATGATTTATTTTGATGGCGTTCTTTGAGATAAGGATGAAAACAATTACTGCCAGTTCACGAGAAAAGTTCGTTCTAAACTGTATACCGAATGGTAGTTGCCATGGAAACCGGTTTATAGTAGTTTTACAACTATTACTAGACAGATATAGTCTATTCTTTCAAAGCGTTAGAAAATTAAATATGAGAAGGCCAGAAAAATATTTTGTTCTGGAAACAGACTGATGCATCAGACATAAGATGTTTTCTGTTTCTGTCTGCTTTTGAGACAGAGCTCCAGTTATGACAACACTCTTTAGATAGTTCCTAGGTTGTCGTGATAATGAGTTTGGCAATGAAAAACTTTAAAAATCTTTGAAATTACTGTTTAAAAGAGAAAAAACTTTTGGAAAAGGATTTAAAGATGTTAAAGTATTACTCACAGCACGGACGGGTGCACATTGGCAAGGATACTTGAATAGGATGCTTCAATAATTATGACCTTCCATCTTTAAAAGGTTGTCCATCATTTTAAACCAAAGTTTCTGCAACTATACAAAATATGAAACAAAGCATTTTACACTCGAGCAATTACTTTGCAGAAAAGAATATCCTTTATATGAAAATATGCTCTTTTTATGTATATTTGACAGAAAGAAATAAATCTAATTATCTTTTGTTTACTAAATAAAGTATAATAAGTTAAATTTATAAATCCCAATCAAATTATTTAAAACTTTATCTTCGTAAAAGTCGAAATTTTCATGAAATTTTACAAAAAAAAAAAAAAAAAACAGATGAAACGAATCTCATTTTTCTGCAAAAGATGAAGTTCAGAAAAAATATCTGGTATTAATTGCCTCAGGTAGAGGGCGTTAGTTGCTAGCCAACTGAGCAATGAAAATAAAATGCTGATGGTAAAGAAGAAAGCCTAGAGGTATTATATTTTTAAAAAGTTGGTCAAAAAAAAATAATTCTACGAAGAAACTACTGCTTGAAGGACCACAAGAATCCCAAATGTCACGCTGGGAGAACATTTTTGGTCAAAAAATATGCCGAGTAATCTGTGATTTTCCTTCAGCGAACCACAGCAACCTTTTGACTTTTTCCTATGAAATGGCCGTTTTCTTTTTTTAGCTCAATCAGCTACTTGAAGCAATTAATATCAGATTTTTTTTTCTCTATGCAGAAACTGAAACGTATTGCACCTGTTAGCATTGATATTAAATTTAAAATGGTAAAGATCTCGGACATCTTGTATAGTTATACCTAATTGTATGTTAAGACCTAAAACAAAGTCTTCAAATAATTCCTAAGATTAAATATTTTCCCCATCCCATACATTTGGCCCAGTTAGTAAACTATAAGGCTATGTTTTACATTTAAATACATAAATGAAAATAAAAAAATACTATAAAGGTGTAAAAATGTGTCCTGCAAGAAATGATCTATCAATTACGTACAAAAGCGTTATGCACAAGCAAGCAGAATATAAACTAGAAGGGGGGAAAAGTCTCCTGCGTCGAGTGCAGTCAGCCCAAAAGAAAAAGTCGGGAACGTGTGAACTAAGCTGTAAATTAACATCTGCCCTTGCGATTTACCCAGCTCATACTGCTCAAAGGTCGTCACTTGGTTCCCTCTTAGACATTAGAGACAAGAATTATCAGCAAATTGGTATTTTTTTAAGGGCTACAGGACAAAAATCTTCAAAATTTCAGTTTTTTTTTTTTAATCATTTAAGAAACTTCTCCGTTTTTTTCCCCACTTCAAAGAACGTTTGAATCTTGTTTATATATTCATTAGAACGAAAAATAAAATTTAATAAACGAAATTTTCTGTTGCATGCAAATAACTATTATATTTAACTTCAAAACTTTAAAATATTTTATCCGTGATACAATTTTCCCCCGACTTTTTGCATTATCTAATATATCTTCGAACCGTTTTCTTCAAATACTCGATTTTTCATTGAATTAATATTTTTTAAATCGCAGAATAAAAGCTTAGATATGTGTTTTTTTTTTTTTTTTTTTGAAAAAATAATGGGAAATTGACCAATAATATTTTCGGTTTTAGCAATTTAAAGCGACCCCATTAAAAAAATTGAATAAAAAATATTTTATTTAATATTTATTTTATGATTTTGCTTATTAAATCGGTGGTGAATCAGTGCAAAAAATTTCAAAACCCTAAATGTTTAACATTTTGTTTTTCAAAATGTGTCCCGAATCTCCCTTAAGTAAGCTCCCCCCCCCCCCCGTAGCAACGCCACTCCGTACACTGTTCGATGTTTAAAGTGCAACACCATGAAGGAGTGGTCAGAATTTTTTTGCCTGTTTTATGGTAGACACGTCGCTGCGTATGATGTGAAATGCACAGCTCTCCAACGCACATGAAGTAAGATATGAGAGGAGGAACTTGAAGAATGGGCAATATGCGTGACTATTTCTGCCAGACGAATCATCGAAGACATTTTGTTTTGGTCTATGTTTTTGTCCATTTAATTACGAATGCAGCAAACAATGAATAATTTATGTTTAAATTTACATCAGGGCCAATAACATTTTGCTCTGAAAAAAGGACAAATTAGAAAGAATTTTTTAACATTAGTTGGGGAAAGTTTATTTTGTTCAATTTTAAACAGACATTTTTATTTCTACTAAGCAAAGCAATATTATCTAAATTACTAATTTTTCTGTAATGATAAAAAATCTTGTGATTACAAAATACAAAAACAAAATCCTAGGTTCTGGACACGTTTTCGTACCGTCCAAGTTCAAGGCAGTAGTTCATGGAAAATAAGATTTTTTGTAACCGTTTCGAAAATTAATATCGAGGGGAATAGGAAACTTATAGATTTGCGACGTTTCATTTATTTCTTTATTTACTTTTATTACATTTATTACATTTCTTTATTACATTTATTTCTTTATTTATCAAGCGACTGTTTTACTGATGCAAATTTCATTATTAAAAAAGTAATTTAGTTTTTCATATATTCTTATTTTTGTTCCTTATTTTTGTGAATATTAAATTATACTTCGAATATTTGAATAGTAAGAATGGTGTTGACTTTTTTAATTTTAAGTAGAATTGCATATATTAACATTTATTTCAATCATATTTATAATTGGTTTTCACGATTAATTTGTTTCACAAGATTTTTTTTTTTAAATGAAAGTATTTTGCATACAAGAATTTATGCTATTTGGTAAATTTTACAGATAAATGCAAAGAAAAAGATTTATTTTAATAAATTGCATAGTAAATTGGAAAAACAGAAAAATCAAAAACAATTTTTTTTTGCGGTTTCATAAGAAAGCATTTCAAAAGAGTAATATATTAAAACACAAATTAATGTTTTCGGTAGTATTCACTTTAAAATGCCTCTGCAGAGTATGTAATTCCTTCTCTTTTTTGTTTTCTTTTATCGATGGATATTTTTTGTACTTTTTTGTGTACGTTTCATTTTGAAATCAGTGGAGCAGCGCAGTTTTTTTTGGGCTTTTCTACGCTTGTCTATCAAAAATGCAACAAAAACTAACGAAAAAGATAATAACACAAATTTAACAAAAACAATAACAAATGTAACGAATAACTAAACGAATCACAAACTTTATCGGAATAACTAATACGAATCGCGGAAGTATGAAAGCAAGCTAAAATAAACAATCAGTCCTTTAGATACAGTTACAGTTATAAAAGGTGCTGCCAGTAGTTAATTTAGTCATAAATTATACAAAAATATACATATACTAGGGATTCAAAAAGTAACAAAACTAATTTACTTAGTATCAGCGTGAAACAAAATTTAACTTGACAGCTGGAATGAGAGTCGAAAAGGTAAAGAAAGGGGCGTTTCTACAACAAAAAAAGTCATGACTTCGCCAATTTTTCACCGATTCAAAAAAAATTTTTTGCAAAAGGTTCAGTTAAAAGTCTAGTTTTTAGAAATATAATTTAAAAAAAAAGTTTTTTTGACCAATTTTTACTCATCTGAAAGGCCCTTGTCACCTTAATATAATTCAATGATAAAGGCACAGGCATATCTTCACTTAAAGTTTTCTAATGTTCAAACTCAAAAAATATGAGTTAAAAACATACAGAAAAGCTCTAATTTATTTCCTTAGTTCATTTAACAGGATTTTTTTTTTTTTTTTTTTTGATAACATCTAACAAGTAATCAAAAAGTCTTGAACAGAATACATAAGAACTTACCGATGATCTGAATGCCAGTTTCTTGAGAAAACAGCATATCAGAAAATTTCTGATACAGTTGGAAAGGTACTGAACATTTGTCTTCCATTCGCTCTTGGGGATCTTTGAATGCTCAAAGGCAGAGATATTTCCTTTGCATTTGAGTTGGAGCACTTTTCTTGGCCGTCTCAAAGATGCTACATCAGTCTTTGAAATCAAAGTTTTTGAGAAACTGAAACTACCGCATGATTCACTAATCTCTTTACGTTGTAAAGATTCTTTAGATATTTGATTAACATTAATTTTGTTTATTGATACAGACAAATTATCACTTTAACTTGTCTACTGATTCTGCCATTATCCTGTTTTTTCCAGCTGCCCTTCTAGTGTGCTAATTTCAAGTTTCTCAATTTCCATCTTATTTACAATACATACTTTTTCCAACAGTTACGTTTGCAGTTTCGCCCTCGTTTGTTTGAACATTAGTTGCAGAAAAGGACTCATAAGAGAAAACTTTTAAGGGAGAAACAGGCATTGAATTTTTAACAGGCGAAACATCCAGAACACCACTTTTTTTTTCAACTGATATAACTTTTAACAGGCAAGATAATCACCCTTTCATTACATATCCAATGTCCTAAAAGGAAAATGTTGGTCCAATCTTCACCCTTCATTTGAAGGTCAACAGGATCCAGGGGAGGTCCATGCAAACAGGAACGGGATGTCCATGTAAACCAGCCACAGATCGCAGCAAGCCCGTTACACTCAAATTTTTGAAATATTCAATATACCAGATCGGGAAAATCTAAATATGAATTGTTTGAAACTGAAACGAAATCGAGAATTTTAGCCGTGCCAAACATACATTTTTTTTTTCACATTTGCTCCGCCAGTGATTTACCAACTTTAATCTGTAATCCGCCATCAATGTGATAAGATGCCTAGCAAGAAGTAAGACGTAGAACATTTTTTCTTCTCCAGCGCTTTTTGTTGCTTTAACGATGAAACCACAAAGAGAAAAACCCTAAGACTACAAAAATAATGAACACTTTTTCCTCTCATAAAGCCAGTCATATTGGTCCAAACTTCTTCATTCAACAATAGGAGGTCAACATGAGCGATAAAATATTCAAACCTGCCACAACTGGCAACAGACCCGTTACAACACTTTAAGCTTTGAAGTCTTCTTAATACCAGAACATAATATATAATTAAATAAATGTGACCGTCACGTTCAGCCTAATGTAAAGCAATAATATTAATAGCAGAGAAATAAATGAAACTTCCGCTAGATACTTCACAGAAAAAATTCTACTTTACGTTTCCAAGCCACATTTTTTGAGCACTGCCTGTTCTCCCTTTAATGGCAGATGTGTAATCATGATTATAAACAGTAAATTTTAAAAGACAAGATATTTACAACATATTTCCAGTGAGAGCAGGGTTTCACAGTCCTATCTGCTATTAACTGCTCTCAACTGGAGTATAATTCTCGAGAACTGAAGTTCTTAAGCACACTGCTCGCACTTCTGATTCATTCATCTAACAATGAGAAAAGGAGCCACAGTTGACCCATCTGAAACAAAAATTGCGATATAAACTACAAAATAAACAAAAACTTTTAAGAAAAAACATAGAAATAATGTCCATAAATAAGGTGTTTTTTTTTTTCGGCATTTTGAAATTTCCCCCCTATGTCAGATTTCACGACGTCCCCTTTTTCACATGTCACGTTATGTTTCAGATGCATATTCTTATAAAAAAGGCGTGCTACCTCCTCCCTTCCCCTCGTCACAAATTGTCATAATTGCAAAAATTACATTCCCTCCTCAAAGCGTGACTTATTTTGTGGACAGCCCCTGTGTTACTAAATTAACATTATGTTAATTTTACATTTTAAAAAGGAGTTTTGATTTTACCCTCAGCTTTTTTTACTTTGAAATGAATTGCTCAATTAAAAATATTTTTATGCGTAAATAGTTAAATAATTATGGTTTGGTTAAAATATTTTGAAATAAAATTCTAAGACATTTTTCATTTTAAAAAATTTAAAAAAACAATCTACAATATCTTAGTTTGAAAACTAAATAAAAATTTAAAATGAATAACTTTTTTTTTTTGCAACTAAGCAGCAATAGTAAACAACGTATATTAGCTATAACTTGACTACGGAGGGATAGTGAGTGAACAGGAAGCGAAAACGGATCACTTCATTTTGTAATAGGTAGAACCGGCGAGAACGTGCAAGGAGTATAGTCTCCCGTTCTCGCTCATTCTACCTAATTCAAAATAAAGCGGTCCGCTCCCGCTTCGATTTCACGCACATTTCTTCGTGGTCAAGCTTTAGTTGGTACTCTGAATATGAATTGGATGGAATGCTTGTTGGAATGCTACTTCGATTTTTACTAAGACAAATTCGGAAAGCATTACGTTATTTTTTTATAGTTTATTTGCAGTTAAAGCAATTTGTCTCACAATTTTTCTTTTAATGTTACGCTTTTGTTAAACTTAGTTTTCTTTTTTGTCAAATGTTTTCCTTCTTCATCCCTCAAAACCAGGCAATTGTTCGACGCCCTGTCTTCCTAATTGACGAGGCTTGCCTGTCTCGCCATCGTGTTTCCTTCATCATTATCGTAGCATCCTAGGCTGATGCCGAAGCTTCAATCGTATGCTGTGGGTTTCATAAAACAGGGAGAAAAATATCCCAAAATCTTACGTTTCAATCCTTAATAGTAGGTGTTGAAATCTGTGAACTCCATTTCTTCTTCAAAAGTTGACCACTGAAATGAAAGCATCATTTAATAAGTCATTTATAGCCATTTCGGAAAGTATAACAGAACCTCGATTAATTAAAATGATGAATTTTCCATTTAAAAATATTTTCCGGAAAATTATGACTTTCAATGAATATTTCAATATTTAATTTGGTATTGTAATAAGTTTTAAAATAAGTTTAACAAGTTGTTTTCCCTTTTTAAAACATTTCTTACATTCAGTTTCTTTTAAAAATTATCAATAGTATTTTTAATTAGTGCATTTTAAAAATTTGAGATCATGAGAAACTTAATAGAAATTTTCTTATCGAGATTTGACATCCGAAGCACTAGGGGTCCCAACTAATTTGAATAATAGTAATTCTACGTAGATTAAAATTAGAACAGAACCAGTTTTTCAATAGTATTCATTTGGTGTGAACGAAAACATGGGGTAAGTGAAAACAATTTATTACCATACTCGGGGTCGTTTTTAAAAATAAAATGATAGAGAGTGAAGTATAGGTAACAGCAGATAACCACGCGTTTCCTGACAATTGCGCATGAGTCGTCAAAACGACTTCGAACAACGTTTGAAAATGACAATGTGAGAAAAGTCGCTTTTTAAATTTGGTGCTCTCATTTTCCAGCAGGTCCACAAATGAGAAACTAACTTGTTTCAACCAGATTTGCTTGTCACGTGGATTAAATAAATGTCTTTATGAATTTCACCTTTTCAGAAATTATGCGCAGTTGAGGATACCAGTTACCTCATAAATGCTGTAATCCGAGGTATATGGAAACTTTAGTATTTATACTCCTCCTATTCTTTTTAAACTTTAAGCCTCGATGTCAGTTACACATGTTTGTATTTTACGTAGGTTCAGGGCATAATGAGCTTGCTTTAAAGATTTTTGTTCTTAAATGAATTTAGAGTATACTTAGAGGGTTCAGCGTGTAGCAAGTGACCTAAGGGTCACAGATGGAATGTTGTTGGTGTGAGGTCCCTAACTAGAATTTTTAGAATGGCGAACGTTCTTAATTTATCGAATGGAATTCGAAATTTTCTTCAACAAAACTTTTACCTTCGCCGAATAGAACTTCAAATTTTACCGAATGATGAAAATTTTTCCGACTCGTCGGAAAAAACTTGCAGAATAAAGAAATTCTTGAAAGACAGTGATCAACCGAAACCTTTAATCGGGGACTCCTCTTGTCAAAGTAAATAATTTATATTTAGATTAGAGGTGGTAAATTGCATATTTTTTAGAGAGCAGTTAAACAAACTAAAACTTTTTAAGTTCTATAGAATGCAATATTCAAAAAAAAAAAAAAAAAAAAAAAATGCAGCTGTTTTTAAGCTTATAGAAGCACTTACATTCCCTCCAACTTTAAGATTGCTTATTTTCATATAAATAACTGATATATTTCTTATTGTGCTTTATTTATACCTTATAAACTTCTTGCATATCATTTGTCTATTTTTTAAGCAAAAGTCAGTAAGTCCATAGAAAATAGATTTCACAAAACACTGCAATTTGTTAGACTTAAACAATTAGTTACTTCAGGAAGTAAACTAATTATACAGATACAATTTAATATTAAAGTGAAGGAAATCTTTTAAATTCTTTTTTTTTTGCTAATTTTTTAGGGAGATGTCGAGTATAAATTAATAATCCTTTATAACTGGAGTTTTGGAATTAGTGATTTTTACATTCATTTCAATGAATTATTGTTAAAAATGTTCTTCCTTTCGTACCTAATATCACGAGTAATTGAAGAAAAAAGTGAAAACACTACATTCAACTCCTTTTGGAATATTTTTGTTCATCCAAACTGCGTTTTCTTTCAATTACGCAAAGTTCTATTTCAGGCAGTCAGAAGCAAAGGAATACAAGTGCCAAAATTTAAAAAAAAAGGAGACATCCGGTACGAAGAGTAGGTAAACATCTCCTCTGTTTTGAGGAAAAAGATAGTACTAGTAGTCCTGGTAGGTACTGCTATGCAGCAAGATTTTTAAAAAAGATTTTCAATGCAAACCTCATTAGGAACGCATCTTTAAATTAACTGTACATTTTCAAGTGACAAAACTTGAAAATGTACAGTTAGATCCCTTTGCTTCTAACTGCCTCATTTGAGCATTGATTTTATTAGAATCTGAGTAAAAATACATTAACTACATTTATAAAAATGAGAATAACAATCATTGTGACCTACTTCATCGGATGAAGTGAAAAAGTCACGATCATCAAGGATTTCAGCGCTTGGCGATCTGTCTGGCACCAACAAGTCGCTGGAATCCACTGTAATGAGAACAAGAATACACATTAAGTGCTTGTAAGTAAAACATATCCAACATAAAAGTAATTATTTCCCTACATGAATGCTCGGAACTAAATGAAAAGGAGTTTTTGCAGATAAAGAAGCCCATGCTTATAACCCTACAGGGGACAAATTTTGCATCTCATTACATACCGCCAAAATTGAAAGATTTTGACTTCATTGCGCTATTTTCGTGTTGGACTTTGTACAAAAAGACATAAAAGTGATTAATTTCAACTGATCAAATAGTTATTAATTTTAATTGCATTTCATTTCCAAGCCCAGCACGTTAGCATTTTAATCAGGGGCGGAGTAGCCCCACGGTCAGTAGGTCTTCTGGTCCGTGCACTGTTACACACATTGACACACATGCCCGTACGAATTATTTCACTCTTTGCAATTTTGAAAAGATCAGCTAAAGCAGTTTTTATTTGAAATTCTTTAGGCAAACTAAGTAAAAATTGTTGATGAACACTGTATTCAACGTAAAATGATTTAAACATTTGGTATAAATAAATCTTGAAGTTACACAGTTGAGCTTTGATGGTAAAATAAATCCATTTCTCACGAATTATTTCTTTAAACGGGAGGTGAGAAATAAACTCAATCTTTTCTGAAAGAACAATTATCTTAAGACATAAACACGTAACTTCAAATCCAATTTAACTTGGATAAGTATTTCAAACGATGACCAATGCCTATATTTTAACACTGAGACCATATTCATCTGCATTAAAAGAACATCCTTAATAATAGCCAGATTTTTATTTTTAAATGACCAAAATAGAGGTTCGTCGCAGATCATTTCAAAGACCTGCTCTATAAAAACGAAGTCTACTCGACTCCAAGCGCAAGGAACTTGATTAATCAATTACTGACCTAACCTCATTGTGTTTGATAGCATAGAGCATGCGATAACTGCATGGTAGACAATCAATGTAAGCGCCAACTCGTTTCCATAAGAATCACTTATATCTACTCAGAGGGGACACGAGTTGTTGAGCTTAACATAGGATTTAGAGTAGGACTCTTAGTAAAATATTCAATCGTTAATCTGCATGCAAATACTAAATAAACTGACATGTTTTGGAAAAAGAACTTTAAGAGCCATTATTTTGAAGTTCAGACAAGGTGTGGCAGTGACCATTTTTGATTTTTATAATTTTTTTATATGTCAAAGTAGGTCATGAGAAGTGAACATTCTGAAATTTTTAGCCTTCCAAAAAATTTTTTTCGCTCGTTAAAAATTCCCAAAGTTTGACGTTTTGCAACGCTTTTTAGAAAAATTCTAAAAGTCGCGTTTCAGTGCGCTTTAGCTCTTTACAGAAACACCACCCCACGGTAAGATATGTATTGGTTGTACTGTATCTAGTGATGATGACTTCATAGTTATTTTGGTTGGGGGTTGTTGCTTTCTTCAGATAAGGGGTCGCAAAGTATGGATTTTATCCGTTTTCCCGCAAGTTGAACCTGCGTTATTTCCCCCAAAAAGCCAGCCCCCGAAAAAAATGTAACATATACTGAAAGTTTATACTATGAAGAGAGTAAATTAAAAGGTTATTAAAAAATACGAGATCGTATACAATTAGTTAGGTATTTAAAAGAATTCATCGTATTGTAATTTAAATCAGTGTTTATTTTATAATTCGGTGTTTAGTTGATTTTTGTATTGGAATTGTAAAATAAATTTCATTTCTATGTTTAGTTAGGAAATAGAATGTAAGTGTAATCAGTTATTTTTTGCTTTTTAGTTCCTGGGTATTTTTTGAAGGCGGTTTTTTATTTAAAAGTAACTTGTTTTTTGCTTTTTAGTGGTGTAAATAGCACAGCGTCTCGGACACTTTCGACGACTGGGTAGAAAAGCTTTTTAAAATGCGTAACTTTGTACAAAAAAAAAATGTCTTCCTCATAAGTACAACTTTATCAAAGTTTGCTTTCCGAATGCAAATGCACGAGTCACTAAAAAAACAGAAATCGCTTTAAGTTGAAATTTGTAAATTGTAATTCATGTTTCGCAATACGTATCAAGTAACTCGTGATAAAAGTCTCATGTTTCTTCACATTGCCCCATAGATTAAGATAAAAAATTCCACTGGAATGAATTTTATGTTTGCTTAAGAGAATCCTCGATACAAAATTTTAAATATTACTCTTAATTTAGTAATTTCTTTAACTACAGGTAAAGAAAGTATATACCTTTGTTTTATGGCTTTTTATCAAGGGGTTTTATATTTAATAGTTTTTGAGGGAAATTACACGGAATTAATTGTTTTTACCCATAACTTTTCTCTAAAGAACTTTAGGATAAATTAAGATTTGGAACCAAAGTTAGACCATCCCTAAGTAAAACCACCACTAAAAAATCATAAATACCAGTTCGCTATGTGAGACAGTGTACAAAGTTAAAAGTACAAATAGATTTAATATCGTGCTCCCTTCAGCCTCGTGCCAACAGGTATCCCTTTCCCTCCCTGTGCACGCCCATGGGTACAGGTATCTTCCAGTCTTTATGGAACATTGTACACAGAAAAAACAAATCCGGGGAGTTCAGAACCTCCTTTTTTTGAAGCCTGTTAATTAGTGTAACCCTATTTACAATTTGAACTGGTGACATAGTGAAATAGTTAGTCTAGAATATTGGTAAACGTCAGAAATCCGACACCCGTTATGTATATTATTAAAGAACATAAATAAAATCGTAAGGGAAAGGCTTTCTGTATTCAATTCCTTCTGAATTGAACACGCAATATATTTGAAACTGGAATATTAAATGAAGAAATTTATATTTTAGTGCCTAAATAAAGTTATGTATTAGTAAATAAAATATTAAGGTAATTGATTCACCTATTAAAGTAGCAAAATATTTAGTTTAGAGCTTTGCTACGTAGTAATAAATACATTAGTAGCACATATAATAATAAATTAACAGGCGGCGCAGCGTTGCGATAATGAATCATCCATGTGCCGCGAGAATTGAATATCGTTCAGGAGGAAGCCAAAACCTAAGGTGTGAAAACACACCGATCACAGCAAAACCGCGTGACTTTATTCCGGCCGTTAATGTAAGCTGTAGTACGTAGACACAACGTGTGAAATTCAAAGATTTTTTGATTTCTCCGAGTCCCCCTATCAGATCCAGACCAAATTACTATGGAGCCATCTGCGAAGTATATCTTTCGCAACATTTTTTTTTTTTTAAATCGGTCCAGTAGTTTTGGAATAAATCGAAAACATGCATAAAAAGTCGCAATACGGAATCATAACCTTTTTTTTTTTTTTTTGAAGTCTTAATAATTTCATTCAATGTTGTCGGACTCTATTTGGTTCGGTTTCGGATAATAGAAACTTTCCTTCGCTTCGAATTTTGGCACAAGAAATATCACCAGGACTCGGGGGGGGGGGGGGACTTCGTTTACAAGTCTGGGTTCGGGCTTCCAAAAGGAGCCTGAACTTATCCCTACATTCATGACAACGCCCACCGCACTTATCCCGACTGGTTCCGATGCCCACGAAGCGCTTCCACTTGCTGCTTTTTTTTCTTTATTGCACTATCGTTTGGTGTTCTGATATGGCTGTTCTACAAGCAATCGATAAAAGCTACCAGCAGCTGAAAACTCCGTTGGTGGCAAAATTCGTAATCAACTTTTACTTCGTTGCGCGCCTTCAGGGAAGCAGCCGAAAGTGCTCATCTGCTTACAGCGTCCAGACCGATTAAATAGTTCATTACGGAAGATAAGCATTGTCTTTCGGGAGAAAAAGCATTGCATGCTCCTTTCCCTATTGATTTTTTTTTCCTAATTTAAGATATCTATGTGTATGTATTTTAATCAAATCGATATTTTATTAAGTTCTTTACTGAACTGGGGGAGCTAGTCAGGCTATTGTTGTAGTCTTTACTCCCACCTACTCAATCAGGAATTTTCTAATAGACAGGGTGAAATATACTTCTGTTTGTAACTTCTTTCCTGTTATTTTATCTATGAAATGCATTTTTTTTAAATGTTACCCTGATTGAAATAGTCAATTGAATCGAATCAAGTATTATGGTATTAAAAACTGACCGACAATCTCACTTTAAGTTTCTTAAATATGTTCACAAAATTGTGCTAAAAATTTTTCAAACATTCTTACGCTCTACTTTTGTTGAAAATGATAAAACTAAGAAAAGTGAACCGACTTACAGGCAACGGCAGCATCCGTGTTAGAAGTGTTGAAAGATAGCCTCCTTCGAATAGAGGACCACCTTGGAGCTGTAACAGGCACTGCTCTTGCAGCACCGGGCATCAAAAAGGTTCGTCTAACAGGAGAGGCGATGTAGACTTCTGCAGGAGAATTTTGAGCAGAGGCAGCATCACAAATCGGAGAATTTCCATTTGGAGAGAAATTTTGAAAAGATGAGGTGGAGGGTTGTGGACTAGACTCCTGAGCAGGGGGTGAAGCTTGAAATGAAAAGTTTTGAAAAGAATTTGTGGAGTAGCGTTTTTTTCGGCGGGCAGGATCTTTAGGTGGGGTGCGTCTGGCAGCAGAAGATTGACGAGGGGATGCGGGAGAGGTGCGTCTGGCAGGAGATTGACGAGGAGATGCGGGAGAGGTGGGTGCGGCAGGAGACTGACGAGGAGATGCTGGAGAGGTGCGTCCGGCAGGAGAGTGACGAGGAGATGTGGGTGAACGAGGAGCTTGACCTCCAGACGTAGATGGACGAGATGATGAGCTACCGCTTGAAGAGGAACTTGATAGAGCTCGTCTTACTCTTGCGTTATAATAACGCTTGGCTTTTCCGGTTTCGTCTCTTAGTTTTTTCCCGGTTTTGATGCACTTCGCCGATATTTTTTCTCCTTTTGCGATTAACTTCTTGTAGTCATTCCAGAACTTCTTGCTAGGTCTTTTCTTTCTCCTTCTTTGCCCGCTAGAATGGGAGGAATCGTAACTTAAACGGGATGGCATTTGGGGTGATCGGGGGGAACGTCTCGGTGACTGCCCTTGACCTTGTGCTGGGCCCTGTGGGTTGGCAGTAGACACCACAGGAGAAACCACAGGATGGATTTGGGCTGGCGATTGTGCTGGAGACTGCACGGGAGATTGCACTGGAGATAGCCCGTCGCTGCCAGCTGCACCAGGAACTGAAAAAATAAGTAGAAATTAGATTATGACTTTTGTCGTAATTAAATGTTGGGTCAAAACTTTAAGCGCAATTTACCTATAATGTCGAAGGTTGCCAATCAGTGCGTGGCATAATTAATTCGTGAAAAATTCTCAATCTTTTACGTAAATTATTCAATTGCGATTTTTTCTAAAGCTTTAAAGTTATAGTTCAAAAAAAAAAAAAAAAAAGTGTAAGATTGATTATCTGTTCAGTTTCTACCTACAATTAATTTGCTTTCCCCTGTAAACTTCTTTCTCTGAAACATTTGGCTACAAACTGGTGAAAATAAATGTTTTAAGCAAATAATTTTTGAAGCGGACAAACACAACTAATTTTTTCATAAAATGTTTATTTCCACAAGAAATATGCTGCAAGTCTATCAAAATTCGAGTTTCTTTGGATATTCAATGTGGTTCACCATCTCTTCGCATGAAGCAGTTTATAAAAAAAAAAAGAAAAATCTTACCCAAAATGAATATTTTTATATTGACGTCCTTCAATTTACTTCTTCAGGCTGCACATCGCCGTAAAACACAAACATAAGGCAGAAACGTAAAATGGCTCGTTTTCGGTTCAGTTTCAGTTTCAGGAGAGCGTGGACTCCACTTGGCTAGAATATTTTACGCCGAAAATAACAGCGCTCTCTGAACAGAAAATCTTTACACACTGATTGGATCTTTGATATATAATCAACATCCCGTAACAAAGTATTATGGGATTTATTATTACTTCGGCGTGTATTTAACTCATAAACAAGATAAATGAGCGTGCGTTGGCAAAATCACATAATAAATCATTACTAGAAATAATGAGATTGCGTTATACGATAAAGTGGAAGTGGTCACCTGGCGAGATTTGCAATAAATAGAGGAGCTCTCATCGTTGTTTAATTTAATGGTGTGTTATTTTAGGTTATGGTAAAATTTTCAATGAAAGCCAAAGGCTTGTTTTATGTTTTTAATTTAAATTGTAACGGATTATTCGCAGAAGTTTGCCAAAAATTGAAACATTTCCCATTCAATAATTTTGAGATTTTGCTTCGTATTGAAAAAAAACACCGTTTTTGGTATCGTTTAGTTTAAGTGAAAAAAATACAATAAAAATCATTTGAATTTCGACTTCTTGAATTCAAATCATGTTTTTCGCAAATCACGAATTGCCATTAGACCCTACTCGTTGGCTTTGGAATGAATGCAAATGCCCAAACAATTTGCACCCGTCATATTATGACTGGTAATTAAGGTGCGGTAATAAAAATAAAGATTGTATGGTCGATATCCACCAGAACACATGTACACTGATAAAGATTATTTACAGCGTATAATATTATGTACTGTTCTTCTAATCAATTTTAAATGATGGGAATTAAGCTGAACACAGCGGCGCAACAACCCATGTGGAAACAAGACCTACTGTGCACATCTTAATTAGATCAAGGGTTGTGGGGTTCAACGGCAGATTTTCCGGTCAGGTGGTCAGCCGAATGCGAAACCATCAGCGTTTAGTTCTTAAGCGCGCTTGCTACTCATTTTGTAGGCCCACTGAATGGATGAAAGGCTGAATTGACCGTGCCCAAAACGGGAAAATATGGGATGCGGTGTCGATCCACTTGTTAAGCATTATATGGGGTTCAAATGAGCCAGTTTTGATTTTTTAAAAATGGGTTTTTCGAGTAAAATCACTTCAAAAATCGCCAATTTTTAAAAAATTTCAAAATTTCACATTTCATTTCTGAGACTATGCATCTAAGGATTATAATAAAATATGTTATGAAACTATCATGTAAGAGCTTTAGACTGCCATCTCCGTTTAGTAAAAAAAGTTTTTTTTCTTGGAGAAAAAAAATCATACAATCGGTAAAAGTGCAGTTTTTTCGCCGCAAAAAGTGTTTTTTTCTTTATCAACAAAAACTTAACTAAACTTTCAAAAACGATGCCTAGAGGATATGAGTCCTTACTTATTTTTAGAAAAAATAATTATTCAAATAGGTTGAATACTTTTGAAATAGTGTCCATTTCAAATGGAGTGCTTTTCCCGGTTTTTTCCAAAATGGCGGATTTTGTGCAGAAATTTAATAGGCTGTAACTGAAAAAAAATTTTCTTGCAAAATCCTTTTGGGATATTTCATATGTCCCTTAGTTGTAACTACTGTATTTTTTTTCGAAAAAATCGGTGATGGTCATGACACTTTTCATGCCCGCCTGATTTGAAATGGAATGACTCTGGTATGAATCCGACTTTCGTATTCTTTACACTTGCAAATATGAATATTCGAATTCACACTTGTGAATACGGATGTATTCGTATTGACACGTTAAGGTGCTGTCAATCAAAATGGGATTAACGAATACAAATTTGCCCATCTCTGCCCTACGGCAATCCTCTGCCATCTTCTGCATCCCTGACATTGTCTATAAATAATTTCATGAAGATCGGTTGAGCAGTTAAGGCGTGAAAGAATTCGAGTCACTTTCGCCTTTATAATACAAAAAGGTCCCATTCCACCGTCACGTGAGAGAGAAAAATACTCTTCAATTTCATTAACATTTTGTCAAGCCTCTTAATATTTTAATAAAACAGGGGTAAGCATTTTTTAATCGTTACATTTGATACAAAGATATACTCCTGACACAAATATATTTTATTAAACAATTGTTATTTAAAATACAATTTATTTACATGCGTCTCGTACTGGTCATCCAATGTCAACCTCTGTTAACTTGCTTATGAATAAGCTAATATTTTTGCTCTTAATACAGCAATTACGAAACAAATTACAAATTTTGAAAGCTATGGTTCCAACGTAAAGTAGACATCGCATTAGTTTAGAAATAATTTAAACCATTGAAAAAAATATGTGTATGCCCATTCCATTGAAAATAATCATTTTGACCAGCACATGACGGTTCCTCTATTTCATAAAAAGGAAATAATTTTTGAAGAAAATTTTTGGTTAACTCAAATGCGTTTGTGATTTCTTAATCAACAAAATTTTGTTAATCATCCTTTTAAATTATATTTTATGAAATATATGAAGCGTCACGTGCGGAACAAAATAACCATTTTCCGTGGAATGGCCCTAAGGATGCCATAATACATTTTGACTACTTATTTGTTGAAAAATTCTATAGGTTTTTGAAAAAAAGCCACTTTTTTAATAAACGAGCTGATGTGTGCATTACATGACTTCCTTTTACTCCAATTTAGTGTCATTTTCCCATTATTGGCAATTTTAATGTGATTCAATAGTTTACTTTCTAAATATCACCAACAGTGGCCAAATCAAAACCAGATTAAGAAATAAAAAAAAGAGAAAAATCCGCCACATTTGTCGCCAAGTTGGCGACCAAAAGATTGGCGATATATCGCCAAGTGGCCGCCAAATTAGAACACCACTTGAGTTTACATCGAAATTAAAAATGATTTCCCTCCAAAAGGGGGGGGGGCAAAAGACCCCTTTAGGGAAAATCCGAATGAAACCAAAAGCGAAGGTGCACAACTAGACCCCACTAAGAGTCCACGTACCAAATGTAAACTTTCTACGACACTTTTTTTGAGTTATGTGAGATACATACGTACATACAGACGTCACGAGAAAACTCGAAATTAACTCGGGGATCGTCAAAATGGATATTTCGCGTATCTGCACGTTCCTAGGCATATATCCAAGTGTGGTCTAGTCGAAAGAAAAACCAACATTAATTCGGGGGTGAGCAAAATAGAAATTAAGGCTGATTTTTTAGTGAAGTTTTTTTTCGCGAATACAATACTTCCTTTTTTGTAAAAGGAAGTAAAAACTACCATTTCCTTAACATCTAAAATGCCCTTATTTTTGTCATAATTTTCAAAAGTGTATCTCTTCCTTAGATACTAGATATAGATACCAGTTAGATAACAATATTTTAACTATACCATAAAATATAGTATACAATTAAATACAGTACAAAATATTAGAAAAAGCTTAGCTACTACCTTGGTCCGACTGTTTGGATTTTTTCTCCAAAACAGTATTTCTCCTCTTCAGTTCCTTTATGTCTTTTTTCATCTTCTGATTTTCACCCTCAAGGGTTTTTAACCGGCCATCCTTCTCCTCTTTGTCTTTCTCAAGAGCGACGATTCTCGCTCCTGATTAAAAAAAAGAGTTCAGGAAAGGTTTTTTGATTTTTAATATACTACAAAAAGTAAAATAACTGTTGATGTAATATATTATAAATAATTGAATGTATGATCAATAAAGCACTTTTCCCCCTTTTTTTATTTTCTGCTTTATCTGTGAAGTGTGCATCCCAACATCGACATTTTAGAAAATATTCTAGAATGTCAGTATTTTCTAAACAGCTAACACTGCCAATTATGAAAAACACACCTTGTTAACATCTTAAGTTAATTTCTAAGGCCAAAATATGCCTCTCCCATGATATACATACCTGAAAAATGAATAAACGAACAAGTATTGGCATTTTTAAACAACGCTGCAAATATATATTTTTCCCATTAAAAACATTGACTCTCTTTCAAACAAGTAAAAAATAAAATTCAGCTTTGCAAAATATTGAGTCATTCTTTTTAAAGCTGGACAAAGTGAATGGGGGCCTGATAGTTGACACCTTCAATTTTCTAAAACATTCCGGTTATTTTACTATAAGAATGACAAAAAAGTGAAAGAAAAAGTGATGTGATAAGAAAAGGTGAAGTTTCTTTCCGCTCTAATTTACTTGTTGGCCCTCGAGTGGAGGTCAAAGTTTAGGGTCGTGAGAAAAAAAAAGCTAAATGTATGTTTGCTTTAAAAGCAATGAGTAATCCAGCAAACCCTTTTCAATGAGGACACTACTTGATACTAGGTACATTCTAGTATAAATATTTTGTTGACTCACTCATGGCTTTGAGGGCACAGGTCAATTGAAAATGCAATTTTTTAAACTTTTTTGCCTTGTTTTGACCCGATACCTGCTAAAGCCTTGAGTAACCCTCGGAAATGAGTATATGATTAACTTCTCACCACAGTATAGTACTTATAAAAACATAAAATAGCTTTCGTTTCCCTTGGCTTTAGTAGTTAAACGGTTTCAAAGTCTGATTTTTTTTTAATGATCAAGTTTATTTCAATAATTTTGATCGCGACAGGTCAACAACTTTGGGACGCAGCTGTAGCTATAGTCCGAGTTGTGTGATTTAAGGTCCAGGTTAGAAACCCATGGCAACTAATCAACTTTAATTACGCAGTCTCAAAGTTGATAATTTGAAACAAGAATCAAAGTTTTAAGTCAATTACTCCATAATGAACGAGTCACGTGGTGTAGTTTTAGACTCATGTCAGAAAACCATGAGGTCTAATATTACTTAAATGGTCTCAAAAATAATTTCAGTACAAAAGAGCGTTTTTCACGAGCTTATATGCGTGCTACTCAAAATCTTACGAACTCAACCTCACATAAATACTAGAACGAATCAACTGCCAAATGTACTTAAACTCCCTAAATTTCATGCTTCCAGTGTAATAAAATTTTCTGTAACCTTGACCACAACATGGCAGTTCTTTTCACATAGCTTATCCGCCAATTTGG
The DNA here is from genome assembly GCF_026930045.1 of Uloborus diversus. NCBI lineage: Eukaryota > Metazoa > Arthropoda > Arachnida > Araneae > Uloboridae > Uloborus > Uloborus diversus. The sequence goes on along the minus strand of NC_072740.1, from coordinate 113,259,625 downwards.
AGCACTATATTTTGGAGATCCTAGATCATCAGGATTCGGAAGCATAAAATAAGCATCAGGCTAGTTTCAAAGAGATCTCTACGCTTCTGTAATATTTCTTCCTATTCGGGGATGATCGAGCTTGGTCAGTTTGAAAAATCAGGTTAATTGACTTGGAATCACCCAGATATAAACATAATGCACATTTCACCCACATCTTTTGTTATTGTCTTACAAACCTGCAGTTTTTTCCTTGACTTCGTATTTTTTCCTTTTAAGCTAAATTTAAAAAATTTGTTACGAAGTTTATTACCAAGTAGTGTATATGCAAATTCTACTGTTATTATAAACTCAATCTCTTACCCAATTGTAATCCTATTCTTTATATATAGCATTGATTTAAGATCATTATAAAGTCAAAAATAACGAAAAATGCATGTGAATTGTCACAGTGTTACATCAGAGTGACTCCACTTCAACTGACCTAAATTTTAAATCCGTCCCTGTTCGATTATCTCTGAATAGGATAATTTTATAGAATTGTAGAGAAGTCTGACACTAACTTATGCAAATTTTCAGCCTCCGAGATCAAAATCCTGAGAATCTCCAAAATGGCGGATCATCTTTGTGAGAAGAACTGCCATGTTGTGATCAAAGTTTCAGAAAATTTTATTACACTGGAAGCACAAAATTTTGCGAGTTTCGATTTCATATGGCAGTTTATTCGTTCTGGTATTTATGCGAGTTTGATCACGTAAGATTTTAAGTAGCATGCATATACACTAGTGAAAAAACGCTCTTTTATACTGAAATAATTTTGAGACCTTTTATTTAAGTAAGATGATTAGATCTCATGGTTTTTTGACACGGGTCTAAAACTACACCACGTATAGCATAATTACAGCTCTAGCTCAAACTTATTGACTCACTCGGCATAGAGAGTAATTGACCTAAAACTTCGATTCTTGTTGTTTCAAATTATCATCTTTGAGACCGCGTAATTAAAAAAGTTGATTAGTTGCCATGGGTTTCTGACCTGGGCCTTAAACTACATAACTCTGACAGTAATTACAGCTGTATCCCAAAGTAGTTGACCCGTCGCTATCAAAGATATTGAGCTCTAAATTTGACCATTTAAAAAATTATCGACTTTGAGACCGTGTAACTACTAAAGCCAAGTTAAACGCAAGCTACATTGTATTTTTCTTAGTAATATACTGTGGTGAGTACTTAATCATATACTTATTTCCAAGGGTTACTCTCTGCTTTAGCATATATTCGGGTCCAAACAAGGCAAAAAAAGCTTTAAAAATTTCATTTTAAATTGACCTTTGCCCTCAAAGCCATGAACACATCTCCAAAATATTAATACTAGAATGTACCTAGTATCAAGTAATATTCTTTAAAAGAATTGGCTCGGTTCACTCATTGCTTTTGAAGCAAAGCAATCATATTTAGCTCTTTTTTTTCATGACCTTAAACTTAGATCCCTACTCAAGGACAATCAGTTTTAAAAAAATCACATTCTTATAGTACCACTAACACAAACTAAAATTTTTACGAAAATTGAAAATATCAACCGTCAAAAGAGTCCAGTTTTAAAAAAATGATTCTTAAGAAAAACTGTCTTTCGGGAAAAAATAAAGACAGCTTTTATTTTTCCCTTGTTGCCAAAAAAATTAATAAACTACCAAAATAAATTTTTATCAAAAACTATAGTGCAGAGCTCTTTCTGTTAAAATATGAAAGACTCCGAATTTCCCTCTTTCTCATTGCCAAAAATATTTAAAAATTGAAACTTAAGAATTAAAATAAAAGTCAATCGTGGTGACAATCATTTCATAGTAGAAAGAAACTGGAATCTGAATAAACATTTTTGACTTAAACGAGTAGAAATTCTAAAGGCTTAAATTCGAAGTCTTAGTCTGTCGTGACCTCCCCCCCCCCTCGGCCCATAAAAAACCCGGACTGTTCCAACGGAGTTCGACTGATTTGGGCTAAAGGAGCGGGGATTCGGAGACTTCAAAATTCTTAGTTTTCTTTGCGACTCCGCAGCTTAGTTAAAACATTTTAGCTTTGAATTCGTTTTATTTTGATTGTCATTTCTCTTTCTTGCGTCATAAGTCAACGACATTTCGCACCGTGGCAAGGAAAGTGACACAGCTAAAAAAAAAACGCGTTGGAGAAAATCTAGATTTTAAGCAACATTAGTTGTAAGGGATGAAATATTACAGTGCGAGCAAAAAACAGATAGGATGTTGACTTGCTAGTTTTTGTTGTCTAAATTACTAATGCACGCTTAAAGCTTTAAGATACTTTTAAATTATGAAATTTTTATAATATGTTACTCTTAATTACATTCTTTTTACGCCACTACTCACCAGTTATTAAAAGTATTGAAATAAAAACTCATTTCTACAGATACTGCCGTTTATCTGACCACGGCTGTATGGTTCAAGTTTTATAAATATATATTTTTTTCTATTTCGTGAAATCAAAAATTGAGAATGTATTCATAACCTGCACAAGTGTTTCAAGTCTGGTGCCGAACATTAGTTTTTAGTGTTGTCTTTCATGTTAAAGAATTTTTGAACTATTCAAAAAAATACCGAAAGTATAAACTTTTCGATACTGTTTCTCCATTAAGAGCTTTTTTCAACAAAGTGTGTTTGAAGCGAATCTACAATAACGTTTGAGATTTATTCGCCGTAAGTATCTCCGTAGGCGTGCATTCATATTCACATGATAGACTGCACCCAATCATTATCATTTTATAATTTAGTAAGAAGTGTGAAGCGAGAAAAATTGCTGAATTCTAAAATTCACGAGTAACAGTTTTTTCTCACCTACAAGATATTGTATCTGGTAGGAAAACATAGGCTCTTTTTGTATTAGATGCACGTTTTTCAGTGCATCCAATAGACGTATAATATTTACTGTTAGTTTTAAATGGCAAAGAGGAAGGCAAGGCACAATAGCCGCCAGTTTCCCAACAATCGAAATATCCCCTTTCATTTATTTCAGATAAACACACAATAGACTATGTTACGCAACATACAGAAAGTAAAATTGGAATAACTTATTACTGTTTGATGAATAAAAAAAATCATACTTTGGTTTTTCTCTTTCGTCATATTGTAGCACAATGTAAATGAAGCACTTTTTGAAAAAAAAAAATTCAAAATTTGTGCTTTATTAACGTTGTTGTACCAAAGGTAATAAACATGTTTTCCCCTCTTATACGTGTCCTGTCTTTCTCGTGCTCTGTGTCGTCACTGTCACGCCAGGAAAGAGTTCCCGACCATGCATTGCTGTGTGGTTTCCCATCGTATAGGTGTACTCTGCCTTGAAAGTCTAAACGCTGTGTACTGCTGCACCCTGTATAACATCACGCTGTATAACTAATAGGAGTGGAGCAGCAATAAATTGAATTTAAATCGATAGTAATCATGATGCGTTTTTCGAATTGTTCAGTCTGTAAATCACTGGGCCAGCAACAATAGTTTTGGGTTCGAACCCAGCTGCGGGAGGGAAGATTTGCAGCATTTTTTACCGGACTCATTAAAAAAATTATCAATTTATAAATCGATGGAATTCAATTACTTTTTTTTTCGATTATTTTTATTTATCGGAAAACATGGATGTGGATAAGGGTGCGTAATTTTTTACTATACATATATCTAAGCGTTATGTACTTAACATAGTTTTTTTTAAACATTGTTGTCTAATTAACGCCGTTGAAACTGAAGGACACAGCTAAAAAGAAATAAAAGAAATTAAGAATTGTTTCTCAATAATATTACTGACCCAGGCAACGCAGGGTCTGTTTGCTAATGTATTAATATTTAAAAAATGACTCACCAAGCTTCTTAATATCGCCTTTGAACTCTTTTTTTACAATTTCAATGCACTCATTAAGAAGTTCCTTTTTTACATAATCGTCTAGAGAAAGGGGGAAAAAAGGACTTTATTAAAATAGAGATCATGTGAATAAACATCTTAAAAACAAATGTAAATGTATACACTTGTGATTAAAAAAAGAAACTGTTTAATGACATCGTGTGGATGAAAGTTTAGAACACTAGCGACGTGTCGGTAAAAGCTAAAATTTCAACAATTCAACTGTATATTTCAAAAACCAGTTAAGCGGAACTCCAAAATTTCGAAAAAAGCACCTTTTACCTTCGTATTAAAAACTGGAAAATTGAAAAAATGATCGACTTTTTTTGACAGCAAAAGAATGCATAGGTAGTGTAAATTATTTACGCTTTCAGTTAGGAAAAGGGGATGACTTGGGGTGGAGGGGGGAGTCATTAAAAATATATATAAAAGCTAACTAAACGATTTCATTGCATGACTATTTTAAATTTCACGATATGAAAACTAAATGGTCAAACTTAACAAGCTTAATATTGATAAAAAATCAGTCTGACAGCAAAACTTGATACATAACTTTTCTCGCACAAAGCAACTACGTTACCGCAGAAAACACTAATTACTCAGAAAAATACTACATAGCTGTGCCATTTATGGTCAGGGACGCCGAAGGGGAGGGACAAGAGGAGGATCGATGGAAGTTTCAAACTTGTAGGTTTAGACAGTTTTAAACTTTCGCGATGTTACTGGGAAAAAGGGGCTTCGGGGCCCATCCCCAGAATTTTGCGAATTAATGGTCTAAAAAGAGTGCTTGAGCACATTTGGTCTAAGAAATGTGGTGTCGAAGACGTTCGGGGATCACTTCCGGAAATTTTCGAAATTGAAGTCTTATTCTGTGTTTGCAGGCCATCTTTAGAAGCTTTTAGAGAACTGATTATTTTTCGAAATAGAAGCACTATAAACTCCATTCTGCCATGACAAAATACATTATTTAACGAATAACGACTAATGTGTGAATCTCGAAAAGGAATTGAAGCAGGGTTGAGTTTTGAACTGGCTGGAACTGGTTTAGGACAGGTGGTTTTTACCTTTCAATTGTGCCCGAAAGTGTCTTAAACTGTCCAAAAGTATGATAAAGCAAAATGGGTGTAATCTAATCAAATTCGTATTTACTGCAGCATGTATAATGCATAAATTTTGATATTGATGTTTAACGAGTATTTGATTACTTTTGTCTGTAAAATGTCCATTAAAAATATCTTTAAAAAACTGCTAATAACTATTACATAAAAACTTTCTTATGTAACAGTTTGTAGAGTTATGAAAGGAAATTCACAAAACTACCAAGACCACTAATTTCAGTTCCATTTATAACTCAAAGAAAATGTTACTAAATGTGCAATATTTAGATGCAAAAAAGGCTATTTTTTTCAATGATTTGTGCAAATAAGTTTTACATGATGTGTCAACGAAAATTATTTTTTTAAATCACAGATTAAAGAACAAGACATTGATGATTTAACACTTTTATTTTAAAACTTGTGCTATTCGTTTTTTCATACTTTTAATGTAATACATTTATGTAACTGCAAAAAATTGTAATTTATTGCATTTAAGTCAACTATTGCATTATATTTTGAACACTTATGCACACAAGCATAAGTGTCGAAAAATTTAGTTTACGGGGAAAAACTCGAGGATATAAATTGAAGTTTTTAATAACTAATTTAATTTCTACGTAATTAGATTAAAATCACCTGTATGAATAAGTTACATATATATTTATACTTGAATGTTCTCATTGAATAAATATATTAAACAGTTAAAAAAGAAAAAGACTGACACATTGTTCTGTTTGATATTTTTCACAAAATATAGTTTCTCAAAAAATAGTTTAAAAAACTTTCGGACAGTTTATGACAAATGCCTTAAACCTTAGGGAGTTGTAAAAACCTTACCAACCCTGTTTTCATTTGCACACATGCATAAACATAGGGAAATTTGGTTAATATTATCAAATAAAACGAAACTTATGCTTACAAATTAAAATTTAATCAAGAATTCAACTTTTATGTAGATAGATTAAAATCAGTTGCATAAATAAGTTGAATGTTCCCATTGAATAAATGTTCAATGTAAAAGATTACTTTGATACATTTTTTGTTTTTGATGTTTTTTCACAAAATACAATTCCTCTAAAATTATAGTTTTGGACACTTTCAGACAGTTGACACACAAGTGATTTGGACAGGAGAGTAAAAACCAGGGTTTTTACCGCGATTTTTACCGTAGCGTCCAAAACCTTGCCAACCCTGAATTGAAGTTACGCAGTTTCAATATTTTCCCATTAACATTATCGTCAACTTCTGAAATGCAGGTGTCTTTTAGTAGCAGCATCAAGCTTGCTCGTATGTAACTAACAATGTATTCTTAATCAAGATTTGCAGTCAAAGAAAATATTTCATTATAAACGTGGTATAAAAACAAAGGTGAATATAATATTGATATCATATGGGAAAACTTGAAAATTAAAGAAAAAGTAAAAAGTATGAAACAGTTAAACAATACATCACAGGAAACTGAAAATGAGAAAACAAATTATGAAAAAGAAATTAGTTATCAGTTTTTCTCCTACAACACTCAAATATTTAAATCAGGCCCTGCCTATAAATTAAAAGTCCGTGAAGCCCGGCTTAAATCCCCTTTTAGCTTGGGGGGACCCAAAATTTACAAACTTTTTTTTTATATGCATAAATGCTCAATTTTTTTGAACTGTCCGTTTAAAAACTTTGACATTGTGCGCTGGCTTGTTTCAACCAAGTTCAGTGGAAAACTAGCTCTCTCCCATGTAACGTAGCTAACATGTCACTCCATGTTAGTACCTAGCTATCACTTAGTGCTAATGACCTTTATTGTGTTTCTCTTAATTCACAATGTTTCAAGATGTTTGACCTTTTTTGTAACTGTTTACTTAAATTACAGATACATTGATACAGAAATCAAGTAACTTCTGAACATCCTTTCGATACTGAATGACTATGCATGGCAGTCTATAGCGTTGAAAATGCCAAGGGTGTCACGGGGGTATCTTTTTTTTTTTTGAAGGGTACGCCATAGCTCTTGAGGGGGGGGGGGAGCCTCTGCAATAACAAGAAGGTGCGCGATTGAGCCCGTTCTTCAGTTGGGCAATACAAGGGGGCCCACAAGTTTATTTTGCTTACAGTTATAAAATTTGTAAATCGGGCCTTGATTATAGGCACATGATTTCTGATTTATCTAACAGTAATGACATAAGGCTTAACTTACCTTTTCAATTCGGTCTTTTTTCTTATTGGTTGCACTTGCTATATTGCAACCCTTTTCCCGCCTTAAACCAGTGTTGCCAGATTGGGGAAAATTTCCCCATTTTGGGGAAATCTGGTGCTCTCGGGGAAAATGAGTTGAGGGGAATTCTTTGGGGAAAACTTTTTTTGGATGGAAGAAAAACCTCAGGGAAGAAAGAAATTTTTTCATGTTTAGATTCACGACAAGTAGTTACATTCAATAAATTACCGCCCATTAGCCAGGGCTAAAGCAGAAATACATGAAATACACCACCAGCTCAGTCCAGTCACTTTCCCATGCCGGGCTGATGAGTGCTAATAAGCACGAAACTGCAGTCCTCGGCTGGAAATGACTGAGCTGGTGGTGTATTTCATGTAGTAGTTACATTGTATCAAATAGCGTTGGTTTAGCTTTGCTCAACTTTATGGAATTCGCATTATGCGGAATATTATGCTACGGAATTCGCATTAATGTTCTGCTTGCGTAACTAATTGATACGTGAAACAGGTACCAATAAGTGTGCTGAAGAAGGTTCTTGGATACAAAAATCGTAGTTTAAATGTACATACAGAATCAGAGTAGTAAATGCAAGTAGAAAAATAAACATTTGGCTATTTCTTATCTTTCAGTCAAGCGCTTGTATTTATGAAGAGCGGCACCCGCACGGCTTTGCCCGTAATAGAAAATTAAAAGGTGTTTTGGTACCCCTGTATATTTAAAAATAATGCATGATGAATTTCTCGCTAATTGGCTTGCCCACGTTACGGTTCCACGTTATGATTGCTTGGTAATTTACTCGTCTATCGTATGATAATTTTGCTCGGGAAAATGTCCTTAAAATTGGAATAGAAAAAGAACAAAATCGAATTTTCGAAAAATCGCTTCGAAGTGCACACCCCTATGCTACAAACTAATTTTGTGCCAAATTTCATGAAAATCGGCGGAACGATCTAGGCAGTATGCGCGTCACAGAGATCCTAACAGACAAATATTCAGACAGAGAAACTTTCAGATTTATTATTTCGAAAGATAAAGAAAGATAAAGACAAAAAAAAGCGAAAATGGGAAGAAACAAAATGTTGAGGAATTTAAGAAAATTTGGCCATTTGGGATAAAAAAAAATTCAAGAGACAAAAATATTAAAGGAAGTCTATTCATTTTAAGAAAATATTAGTGGAAAAATAATTTTTGAATTTGGGGAATTTTGATTGAAAACATCGCTTTTTGGGGAAAAGTTGGAAGAAAATTGGGGAAATCTGGATTTGACCATCTGGCAACACTGCCTTAAACACGAGTAAAAAGGGTTTCCACACATGGATAAAAACATTTGTAAACATGCTCCCCAATTTTTAATGCTTCGAAAGAATCTAAAATGATAAATCAAATGCAGTTATATAAAAAAATAATTTGAATTCCGAAATTTTGAATTCAAATTATGTTTTTCGCAATCACGAACTGAGACAGGACCCTATTCATTGGAGTTAGTTTCTAGAAACGGCTGCTGCCCCCCCCCCCCCCAAGTCTGCCTCTCCACCTGGGCGGTTACTTGTGCATAGTTGTGTGTGTGCGTAGACCTGTGTGTATGCACGTAGGTGTGTGTGAGTGTATGTGTGTAGTGTGTGTGTGAACGTGCGTATGTGTAGGACATGGACGCCTCCGACTAGGAGAAGCGGATAGCTCAAAACCGGAGCAGCCGTGCTGCGCTGCCAACAGAGGATGGTGGGCGGTGATGCTGCAGAGGCTTCTCATCCAAGTTAAGGCACGGACGCCAAAAGCGGTAAAATGAGAACAATAAGCAATCGTGATTGCTCGACAGAACGGCTTTAAAGATTCTGCCGAAAGATGAGAAAAGTTATGGAAGTCCCTGGAATAGACAATGGAAAACTAATGTGTATTCACAAACCATTTTACTTTCGACAATGGCTAAATCCTTACTGGACTCTTATCACAAGACTGTTAGCTGCTGGGGGGTACCGATTGCAAGTATTTGAGTAGGTGAGATTTCCCCTGGCCAGCATAAACATACCTTCCTCTACATGTAAAAAAAAATGCCATTCAATTTGTATAATTTGTAACTGAAGTACAAAACGTCGAGGGAAATGCAAAAATAATCACAAAAAACGTCTCAAACAATTTTCGGACAAGAGTCAGCATAATGCTGAATTCTTTAAAAAACACAGAATCGCGCGAAAACAGTAGAAGTTCAATCCAAAAATGCAGTGCAGACCATCAAAAGAATTTGACTCTTATAAAAAATAAGAAATGAAACAAAGTCAGACGGCTGAAAAGTTCATTTATATGGGTGATTACACGTTATTTGACTTCGGATGGTGCGTAGAAAATGTTTAGGTAAAACAATTGCATCGTATGCTTAATTCATGAAGAATATTGTCTTTTATTCGGCCCACAGACATTTCTCGGTAACTTTCATTTTAGCGTCAATAGCTGAAAATAGTTATAACTGTATTTTCCTTCTGGTTTGCCCTTTTTCTACTTTCCATACAAACACGATCAAGCAAATTTTTTAATAACCTGGTACGATGTTTTTACCATAACCATACGCCTAAATAAACATCAAAAAATTTATCCAAAAACATTGTAAAAACATTCACATACAAAAAATGATTCATTTTCATTTGGCACAATAAGTATGTTACCCTCACCTGGCGAAATTAAAAGACTTAATTTAGCATTAAAATTGCTAAAAGATGACGTCAACCACGAATAACCAACGTAATTCGGACTACAGTTAAAAGCAAGGTGAGAGTTGAGCAAAATTCAAATATTGCAACAATTCTCCTTAACCTACTAAAACGCGTGCTTGTGTTAGTCGCTTCAGTATTTCCCCTGGTAAGTGCATATTTTTCAATTTTACGTTAGCTAAATTTATGTTTGTACAATGCAATTTTTATTGTGTGTAGTCATCACGGATTACGTTTAAATTCTGGTAAAAGGAGCGCCTGATATTTTTAAAATAAGTTATATATGAATTTGTCACTTCTCTGGCAGTTTTAAAGCCAATAGTGTAACCACCTGAATGCATACTTTCCCCTGCTACCTAGAAACCTCAAAGCTCAAACATCTGGCCTTCATCTTCGCAAATACAGAAATAACGACAACTAGTGAAATAATGAATTCTAAAGTAAAGAGAAAATACATGAAATACACCGTCAACTCAGTCATTTCACTCGAGGACTGCAGTTTCGTGCTTATTAGCACTCATCAGTCCGGAATAGGAATTGACTGAGCTGGAGGTGGAAACCTCTTAAAGAAGCCAAAAGTGCCAAACAAACTGGTAGCTAATACTATACAATTAGCATTGATTAGACGAGTGACCGAAGCAATGGTTCGGTTTAACTCTAAGATTGAAGGCAAGGCATGGTATTTTCAGTAAGTTACCGACCTATAGCCCATTGCTTCTTTGGGAACATAAGTCATTCACCGTAAATTCATCCATATATTGTTGACCATTTCGCTGTCTCATGGTTTACCTATTGTGATTTGCCAAAGCAAATCGACACGTTTTGCTAATTTTATTACACCGATAACTTAGACCTTTTTAAAAATAAAATAATGTTTGACAGTCGTTTTATTTAACAATGTTTAGATTTTAATTTTATCCTCTATCGAAAGAATTGAAATATTAGAACAGCATATTTCCGCGCCATCGAAATAAACTGCTATTCATGAGTCGAAAGTAAATTTCACGAAGTTCCCCAGTTTCCTAGTTGAGGACTAATTTATCAAAAGGTAACATACATACGTGTATCCATTTTCCAAAAATGTTTAGGAGGTGAGAAAAACGAGTTACGGTAGGAGCAAAATAGTTTTATCAACTTCTCTGGGTACAAAATTGAACACAAAAGCCCAGAAAATTATGACACAGAGTAAGAATTGTGTGTAAAAAAACATGGAGATATCGCCAACTTAATTTTGGATATGTTCCCTTTTGAACGAATACCTGAATGTTGAAAATTTCAATTTCACAAAAACTAATATTTCATCTTCTCATTCTCTTTTTGAAGTAAATGATCCTAGAATTAGTGGATTAAAATTAGAGGATTTTGGACATGTATTCCTTTGAATCTAAAAGTCTCCGTACTACAGATTCCACTTCACCCTTAAATAAATTAGGATTTTCCACGTTTCGACTTCTTGAGAAGTGATTTGACAAATATCATCCGAAAGATTTAGAAAGTGTCATAAAATTTTTCTATAAAGTGGATATATTCCCTTTTGATAAAGTACTCCACAGTTGATAGAATTCTTAGAAAACTGTAGAGTATTTCCTAGACTACGTGTCTCAAGGCTGGAAAGACTAACTGCTCATGTTGGAAGAAATGCTTTTCGTCTCGAGTTGTTGCTGTTGGTGAAGATCTAATCGAAAAGGAAAGTTGAGCAAGAATTCGGAATTACGAATTTCGGGGGAGCCAATTTGAAACAACCGTTTGAACACTGAATTGAAAATAAATGAATAATTTCAAGTACAATAATCCACTACCATTAACTTATGTCAGAGTTTTATTTTAAACAAATTCAAGGAATGTCCAATCCCATTCACATTTTCGAATAGAAAAACGAAATAGATTTTATAAAAGACCAATTTTACTTGCGGTAGTAGATAATTTTTGTAACTAAAAAGTAGATTTTATTTTTATTCAATGATTTGATTTCCAGAAATTATTGGTTCCCCTGCAATGATAACGGTTCATGCGACTAGCTATTTACTACTAATCATAATATAATCATCCTAACATTATTATGAAAAATTAAATCCAGTACTTTTAAGTTATAATGATGTAATACGAGCATTTAAGCATTGTCGTAACTTATTTTTGCTGGTTTATATAAATGCTCACCCACGCTAAACAATCTTTCAATGCCACAGATTATGCTGGTTTGCTTAAGTATTTGACCGCTAATTTTTCAGATGTGGCAGGTTTTACCAAATGTTAATATAACTTTTCATTATTTGAAAACTAATTTTCAACGCGTTTCAGACGTTCATTCTTTCGCACACGTTTGAAATTGCTTATTTTACAATCAATTATTTTTTATAACAACGTTTTTGTGCAGCAGTACAATATGAAATGGGTACAATAAGAAATGAAAACAAATTGACGAAACCAATTCGCTTACCTAAGTTCAGAGCCATTTTCGACTATAAATCCAAATTTTGACAATATTCAAAATCATTCAAAAATCACATGTACCAATTTGCTTTCCAGCAAGAGGAATGAGGATCGGTCCAACAAGCTAAGTTCCAAATGTTGCAATTCAGTTGCAGAGTTGTTTCATCGCTGAACGCTCATTTGCATAAAGACTGAAAATCAAGAAGGTGCGTTCGCCTGCTGATATAGGTCATAGAATTTGGAAATTGTCATTCTGAAAATAGGGTGTTTATAAACTGACCCGCTATTTAGAGTGTTAAAAAGGGGCATGCTATTATAATTTTGATCCTTATCTTTTTTTTTTACCAAGGTTAATATGGGTGCGCCTTTCGTATTTATCGAAAATTGGGGAGTTTATTTAACTGTAACAGAATTCGATCGAATAGAATACGATCAATTGTATCTACCATTCGCGCAGCCAAAAATTACCTTTGCGACGGGCCGAGAGACAGTTAGTGCTTATTCTGATAGATGCCTGAGCGCAGTCACGCAGTTTGTGTATTCAAACCGCACCGGAGCCCTGGGTGTTAGTAACATTCTCTGACATCTGTAACAGTCACTTAATTTCATTGTATCTGCTTTCATTCTTACTCTGAACTTATAATCCATTCCGGTATTCCTAATTATTAGGATATACTTATTTAATAAAGTTTTCTTTTAAGAAAGATTTTAAGTTATACAAACGCTTGTTCACGTCGTCGACAGGGAAGATGTTAGTGCAACTGAGGGGTGGGGAAAGCTGTGGGTTCGGTTCCCACCTCGTCTTAGGTTCTGATTCCTTTTCACGTGTTCGAAATTCTTTATGTGTATTGCTCTGAGATTAAAATTGGAAGAACAAAACGTTACGAGGGAGGGGGGGGGGGGAGATTTTTCGAGATGGAAGCTTCTCCGTTGAGAAAAATAAGACATGAATTTGTTATGAAATCAAAAAGCGCAGAGGGAGACAAGAACTACTAGGGGCTTTAGTACACTATCCTGTAATAGCTTCGACAAGTCAGAAGATTAATTAGATAATTACATATAACTCATGAATTCGGGAAATCAAACAGCTTCAAATTTTAGTTTTATTTTTCGCTTTAAATCAACCGAATAAGACATGACTTTCAACCAGATAGTGTCAAGTGATTATAATTCAGCAGTATGACCGCACAGAGCCCGCAGTATGAACAAGAGTATAACGAGCGGCGTACCTACCATGGAGCATTAATAACACCCGGGCTGTAGTTTGTGGTGTCTCCCCCCCGCCCCACACACACACACTCACTCAAACAGAAAATAAGGTTATTGTTTCGTGGAAACATAAAAGTCATACAATTTTCAGACACATCCATACATTTGTTTTATCATGAAATTTCAGGTGGGTTAATGTACGAAACTACAAACGATTTTTATGTAACTAGCCATAGACGCAATATGGCCCATTAATTATTCCAAATATATCTTAAATACAGGGTAAAATAATGGAGGTCATTTTTTGGTATCATAGGAAGTCATTGATAGGTCTGCGTTTTGACAATATGAACATAATGTTGAGTACAGTAGAACTTCGTTTTACGTGGGTTTATTTTACACGGTTTAGATTATACGCGGTTTAAGATTTGACACCTTTATTTTACGCGGATGAACTTCGGTTTTGCACGGATGTGGCAATGCAAACATGAAATTTTTCTCTCTTTCAAAATCCTAACTCCTGAAGATTGCAGATGACGCGTAATCAGCTGCATTTTGGCGTACTAATAACACTGTTCGTCAAAAGAAAAAACTTCGAAATGCTTCTGACATTTTGTCGGCTGATTCTAATGTAAAATGACCCCCTGAATCCGAATATGTTTTCGCCCTATACGTACCAATTTTTTTCTTAAAGGCCCTACAAGGTTTTTTCAATTTTCCTTAGTTTCAGAGCATTTTTTGGAGGTGAAAGGAGCTGTATATTAACTGCTAACATAGTTTTGGTGGGCAAGAGATGTTCAAAGTTTAAGATCACGGACACCGATAGCAAAACTGAGGATTTGGGGGGGGGGGCAGTATCCCTCCCCCAAATATTAGAAAAATCATGAAAAACGATCTTTTTATTCTGTTTTTTTTTTTAAAAAGATGTTAAAAAAATAGATGCAGAATGAAAGTTTAAGACTTGCTTCTATGGCTCCCATGTCCAAAAAAATTTTCTCGATGTAAAAAAATAAATAAATAAAACTGTCTTACGAATGTCGCACGTTGCATACGAGTTGAATTGCAGGTCTTCCTTCAAAAAGACATTCTTCTGACTGATTCTTATGCAAAAGGACCCCTTGTTTCCAAATACGACCACCTTTCCCTCATCATGCCCGCTTTTTTAGAACCCCCCCCCCTGCTCTGATTCAGAGTCATTTTTTTAATTTGGAGGGGAAAAGAGCATTACAATAACCGTAAACATTATTATGAATGACTAGAGATGTGCAAAAATCAAATCTCGTGCATATTTAGGAAAAAATTATATTCCCCCCCCTCAAATTAAAAAAAGGGAGGGGATGTTTGTTTACAAAAATGGTACGTGTAGAAGAATAACGGAAATTATATTCGGATTCAGGCGGTCAATTTGCAGAAGAATCAGAATAGCCTCAGAAGATTTGAGAGTTTTTTTGCTGCCCAGTGTGTTTGGGGGGGGGGATCCCATGTTTTCCTTTTTGCTACATATGCACAAGATTTTAGGTTTTGCACATCTGTAGTCATTCAGAATAATGTTTAATTTTATTATAATGCTCTTTTCCCTAAAAGTCCTCTAAAAATTGCTCTGAATCAGGAAAAGGGGGGTTCTAAAAGGGGCGTAATGGAGGGATAGGAGGTCATATTTGGAAACAAGATGTCATTTTACATAAGAATCAGCCAGAATGTCGTTTTAAATGAAGACCTGCGATTCAACTCATGTGAATGTCACACGTTGCATACGATAGTTTTTTCTTTTTCAGTTTTTTTGCATCGCGAAAATTTTTTCGGACATAGGAGCCATAAAAGCGAGTTTTATACTCCCATTCTGCCCCGATTTTTTTTAAAACCTTTTTTAAAAAGCAGAACAAAAAGATCGTTTTTCGTGATTTTTCAGATATTTTTTTTTTTGGGGGGGGGGGGGGTTACCTCCCTCAAGTCCCCTTTTTTGCGATCGATATCCATGGTCTTGGACTTTGAACCTCTCTTACCCATCAAAACTAAGCAGTTAATATAAAGCTCCTTTCACCTCAAAAAAAAAAAAAAATGCTCTGAAACTAAGGAAATTTGAAAAAACCTTGGAGGCCTTCAAAAAAATTACTACGTATAGGGAGAAAATTGAGGTCATATTCGGATTCAGGGGATTATTTTACATAAAAATCAGCCGACGAAATGTGAGAAGCATTTTGAAGGGGGGTTTTGCCGCACAGTGTAACCAAACTAGGGCCACTGGAGACATTTTATGCGATTGGTTCCAGAGCTTTTTCCGGAAGAAAAGTTATTAAACTCACACAGTTCAGAACTCACTGGAAGAAGAGCTCTTAGGAGTGACAAAGGATGCTAAAACCAACAAGGATACCGACGTCGGTGACGCACAACCGAAGACGTTCACATTGAAAATTTTGGTCCATTCTAAGACAGCAGAAAAGATTTCTGATTTGTTGGTGAAGGAAGATTCTATAATTCAAATGACGCAAGTGTTCATGGATGCGTTAATGCTCTGCGAAGAATTACAGAGAAAAATTCCTAAAGACTACCAAAAGACTATCATAGTCAGCTCCTCTTCATAAACTGAACACAAAATTAGTTTTTTTGTGCATAAAAATCGATATAAGTATACACATTAAACTTATTATACAATTAGTCATCAGTAGTATGAAGTATTTTGTTATCTACGGAACCAAACCCCTATTTTAACACTGGTATTAGGTCTCAATTTACGCGGCATGTCAGTGGAACGTAACCACCGCGTAAAACGAGAGTACTGTATAAATTCACCACATGACGTGGGAAAGTGGCGAGAAGGTCTAAGGGCAAGACCCCCCCCCCCCATTTTAAAACGTGTAATCTTAAAAATGCATTTTAACTTTGTATTTTTACAAAACCTTAAATTCCACTTTAAATGGCAACCCCTAGACGGGTGGAACCCGGAGCGGATCTCCGTCGTCACCCCCCCCCTCCCCGTAGCAACAACACTGGTATGGGTCCCTTTTCAAAAAGGGTAACTTTTCTGTCACACGCCTTTTACAGTAAAAACTTTAAGGACCAATACATTTAACAATGCTTTTTAATTTCATCAAAAATATATCTATTTAAACCTGCCAACAATTTTTTAATAATAATTTTCATTTTAGTATATTTTTGGTTCACAAAATATGAATTCTCACCTCCGTAGCATGTCATACACCTTGTGTGACTCTTTACGTTCTCCCTGAAAGCTTTGTGGATTGTAAAATTTGGAGTAAAAGTAAGGAACGTTCTTGTTTATAGCATTCAAAATCTAATATGTCATTAGAATTAGAGAAAAAACTTCTCCCGCCCGTGAACTTAACTTTAAGGGATGTAAATTAATATAAAAAAAAAGAAGTGAATGTTTTTATGTGCTTAACATGTGCAGATTGTAGCAAAGCAGAAAAAATATTTCCCTGAAAAATGTATCCATTAGGCCTATATTAATGGAAAATTCCTCACCTCCGTGACAGACCCCCTTATCAATGTTATTATTTCTGAGGTGAAAATAAATGATATACATCAATACTTGGCATTCTACCAAAAATTTTAAATTGCCAGTATGTTTTCAAATTCACTAAATACTATTTTTTTTACACACATTTGAACTAAAATGATAGCTATTAATTAAACCGTACTTTAATTAAGAGAGATTAAAATTAGATTCCCACTAATAATTAAAATAGCTCATTCTTTGCACAATTAACAAAATGACTACTTTGATAAATTTTACTCGATTTTTAAACACTAAAAGTTCTTTTTTTTCCTGAACAAGGCATTTTTACTTCCTTTTACAAAAAAGGAAGTATTGTATTTGCGAAAAAATTTTAAGTCAAAAAATTGGCCTTAATTTCCATTTTCTCACCCCCGAATGAATTTTAAATTTCTCGACCTGACCACACGTGGATATATGCCTAGGAAACAGACACTCGAAATATAAATTTTGACAGTCCCCGAGTTAATTACAAAGAATTTTCTCGTGACGTCCGTATGCATGTGCGTATGTGTGTATGTATCTCGCATAACTCAAAAACGGTATGTCCTAGAAAGTTGAAATTTAGTACGTCGACTCCTAGTGGCGCCTAGATGTACACCTTCTCTTTTGGTTGCATTCGGATATTCTTAAGGGAGTCTTTTGCTTTTGCGCCCTTTTGGGGGGGAAATCATTGTTAATTTCGATGTAAACTCAAGTGATGTTATAATTTGTCGTATGCTTGGCGATATATCGCCGGTATTTTGGTCGTCAAGTTTTGTCGCCAACTTGGCGACAACTTTGGCGCCTTTTTTTTAATTTGGTTTAAAAAGGTTTCGAAATTGAAAAATATTTTTGTTCAAAAGTTACACTTCATAGAGAATGACCCGTATATCCTCATTAAAGAATTAGATTTGCAGTCCTTTTGAAAGAAGGTGCAAATTTAGAGACCTTTCTAACTTTACTGGAAGCAAAAAGTTCATTTAGTACATCTAAGAAAGTTTCTCTAAAAGGTATTTTTAAAGATCATGTTTTAATTGACTGATTTAGCGTTCCACACAACACTAATGAATGTAGTGTTGTGGCAGAAAGATATGTTTTAAATTTTATTACCCATTTCGGACGAAGTTTCCGTAGAAAAAGGAATTTCAGCACATAGACATAAATGGAGAAGGCAATTAAATGCTGAACGTAATGTAAGATTAAACTGTTAGACAAGACATTCGAGCCAAACTTTGAAATTCTTCGTTCTGCAATCACTCCATTAAGAATTTTTTCACTGTGGGCTAAAATTCAGAGAATTAACACTAGGTGTGCTCAGTGGAATTTGTTTTGTAGTAGTTTTTTAGCTCTCAGTTTAGCTTGTACTGTCCACCTCTGCCAAGGTGAGCTCCAATGGCCGGCGGATTAAACGATTCCATTTGTTGAAATAGGGATGAGAAAAAACGGCTGAAGTTCAAAAGGCTCCTCTTACTTATTGCTCTCCCTTGAAAGAAATGGACTTGCTCAAGGCCATAGCTCAACTTCTCAGAGACGAACAGTAGCAATGCACTTCTATATTTTGCAATTATTAGTTTTTGATTCTCAAACTAAAAAAAATCTTCAAAACTTTACTGTGTATGTGTGTGAGAAAGAGAGGGTTTGCTTGGCATTTATTACATCTTGCCCGTGGGGTTTGCCAAACTCGTACAGATTTTGGAAGGGGTTAACAAGGCAGAAAAGTTTGGGAACCGCTGCCGTAGAGTGATGTTCTACAGATCCGAGAATTGATTGACTACTACAGTTATCAATTCACTTACTAACTCGATTTCTGGAAAGAAAAAATTCTTGGTATAAAATCATTTGATAAAATTCTAGACGTATAAGAGAGAGCAACTAATAATCTGTGGGAAGACTGGTATCAGCAGGCAAACTTAGCGAAGTAAAAAGATTCTACCAACCTGTCCAATACAGCAGGGGTTCTCAATCTTGTGACCCCCCCCCTCCGCGTGCGCTCAACATACGTTATCAATTATCATACTTTGAATTATGAACGCATTTTATAAAATAGACCCACGCAATATTGTAATCAATTCTCTTTAAAATTCGATAAACTAAGTAATATGAAATTTTTTGGGGAAATTTATCAGAATTTATTTATTTGCATTTTTTTATGAACTGACTAGAGTTTCACCTCCCCCCCCCAGAATGGTGCAATCTGGAGTGGACCTATCCCTCCTTCCCCTTCCGTAGTGATGCTTCCGATTACATTATTTATGATACATAATCTGTTTGTTCAAAGATAATTAAAATAAAGCAAAACCAGTTTTATTAATTTTATTTAAAGATTTTTGTGAGCTTTGATTTATATCAAACCTTGTTTTAATTGTAAAAGTAATTTTTAGTGTTCACAATATTTTTTGGAATTAAACTCTCGTTACTCTACAGAACTATTCAAATTACATTCCCATCACGAATCGGGGATTGTATAAATAAACCAGTAAATATGATAAATATTGAATACTTTATCACATTTACCAAGTTTATTGGTGATTGTGTATAATCACCGGTAATTATATACAATCATCAATTTATCACATTTACCGTAACATACACACACAAACGAAATTCTCCTGCTTTAAACAGAAATTTTGGGCAAATGAAAGTACTATGTTTTTCCAAACGACAAGTTTGTTATATTACTTTAACTTCAGGCTCAAAAAATTAATAGTAAAGTTACTTTTATGAAAATTCCCTTTATAATTTCATAAACCTCATGTTAATAGATTTAATTCGAGGTATTACTTGTAACAATAAAACAATTTTTCAATTTCAACACTCATGTCCACTTTTTCATGGAATTGCCCTGTAGTCATTTTGGACATAAGCCAAAAATTTAAATTTCTTTAAAAAAAAACCTGTTCGACAACCGCATCCTTAGTTTCCATTTTAAATCGCATGTCCAATACTTAGAACATATTCTTTAACAATGATATCATCGAAAGAATCTTACATAATCGTGTTTTAAGCCTTGATTCAACGTGAAATACAAAAAAATTATATACGCCCAAAATTCCCCTTAGTGCTGGGTTGATTCCTCAAAATTACTGGGGTTATTCCCGTTGCTCAAAAACTTTACACTTGAACAAACAAATGAAGGAGAAGAAAAGGGATGCAAGATGTGTACTGGTTGACTCCAAATTTTTAATTTTGCCACTTACATCCCTTTGCTTCTCACTGCCTCAAATGACAAAAACGCAAAAAAGAGAAAAAAGAAGAGAGTAATTAGAGAGTAAATGCCTCTTACTTGCTAAGTGATAATACTGTCGTGGGAGGGTAAACGGCAGTATCTGTTCAGATTTCAAGACATTTGAAGACACGCGTTTCGGATTTAGTACTAACAATATGGAAATTATATATTTTTGGATTTTTTTTTCTATAGAGGCAACCAAATAAGCATGCTAGTACATCAAACTTAAGTGCAATACATGAAAAAATGTAAAAAATAGCAAATTAAAAACTTGCAGTTACTGCTGTTTTGGCGCCCACTGCAGAACAAATCTTAATATCTTAAAAGCCCATAACACATGCTGTAATCAAAACATTAATGCAGAGAGAAATGTCCGCAATGCAAGACAAGATGGATACAAAATTTTTATTTCTAAAAAACTTCATTTTAAATTAGACAAAATTGAGATGAAAAGCCCATTCTAAATAAATTACTTTCAATGTCTTTGTTATAAGAAGTTCGTTAGTTAGAAAGGATTTAAAGAATATTTCACAATTAACGTATCTCAGAGTTTCAATTTAAATTACCAATTCAAGGACTGTCCAATATCATTAAAATTTAAGAACAGAAAAACGAAATAACTTCTAAAAGATAACAATTTAACTTGCGGTAGTAAATAATCTTTATTACTAAAATGTGGATTTTATTTTTCTTCCAAGGCTTTAATTTTCAGAAACTATTTGTTCCTTTTCAATGGCAATAGTTCATGTGACAAGCTATTACCAATAGTAAAGCGAATCAAATTAAAGCAAAACTACCGCAAAGTGAAATAAGCAATCGTGACTGCATAAAAAATGTTTTTCAATCGATTTCGCACCTTTCTACGCAATGAGTGTTTTCGCAACTTGAAACAGCTTTTTTTTTAATGACAAACATAAACTACGGAAATTTAGGTGTTTTAATCAGAAAAAAGAAACACACAAAAGATTAAAAAAAAAAAAAAAAAAAACACATTCAACTGTACCAGTATGAAAATATGAAGTAATAAGTTTTTCATGAATTGATTGCTGTATTTGCAGCAACATCAGTAAACAAACTAGCATTATTTTCGTTAATACAAACACAAATACGGAGCAGTACTTTAATTCTTAAATGCCTTGATACGCATTACGGGACTTTGTTTTGAAGGGTTTTTTAAGCAAAATGTAATACACGCCAGAAGTGGTCAATCCTCATAGACATTACGGATAAAAAATTTCAACTCTAATAATATCTTCTGTGAGAAGTA
Source organism: Uloborus diversus (assembly GCF_026930045.1). Taxonomy (NCBI): domain Eukaryota; kingdom Metazoa; phylum Arthropoda; class Arachnida; order Araneae; family Uloboridae; genus Uloborus; species Uloborus diversus. The sequence goes on along the minus strand of NC_072740.1, from coordinate 113,238,116 downwards.
ACTTCAAAACTTGGAAATTTTGAGCAAAAACAGAAATTTTGACTAAATTTAGCTACTGTAAAAATTTCATAACTTTGCCAAATGCGAAATGTCAACTGCGATGAAATTTGATATTCAAAATCTCTAGAGGTCAGTCAAGTGTTCTTGAAGAGAGAAAAAAAAAGCCTCCTGTGGTGCTTGAAATGGGGTGTAAATTCAGTATAATAAACATTTTTTTTATTTTTTTGATACTTTGATTATAAGCGTAATCAGGGTAAACGGTCAGTTTTGTTAATGACCTTGACTTAATTGACATTTTGAGGTTTGAACACCAAATTTCATTACAGTTGATTTCCTCTAACTCAAAAATACAACCTGTAATTAAAATTAGTTAAAATGTGTAGTAAGGATGAGCCAATTTATTGGCAGTACCGAAAAGTCGGCCACATGACCATGACTTGACCCTTTTGAAGTTTAAACACTAAATTTCCTTAAAAATTAGTGAACATTTGTAGTAAGAATGCGTGAATTAATCGGCAGTGCCGATAAATCGACCACTTTGCCGATTATTATGTGGATAAACATTTAATTTTCTTTAGATCTACCTTCAACAAGATAATGATTTAAATTTGTTAAATTCTAGCATTTTTAAACTGGATTGCAAAAATCAATCATTTCGTTTTGTTTAGAACCGACCTAATTTTGCGTAACAACCAGAGGAAAAAATATTTTTAAATGAAATTGTTTTACGTATTTCTTTAGCAAGAAATCTATTCAAAAATTTATTAACTATGGATGAATTATATTTTCTGCAACACAAGTAAAATATGTAGTATGAAAAAAATACTAACAAAATACAAAACAAACAGTCCACAAAACTGGATTTATATCGAAAAATAATCCTCATAGCTGACATTCGCCTAACATTAGGAATGAATAAATCCGGTACTTTTAAGTTGTACTACAAAAATATGAGCATTTCATCATTGTCAATGAATAAACTTATTTCTAGCTAGTTCATATAAATGTCCTTCACACGCTAAACAATTGACGATTGTTTAGCGTGTGACACAGATAGACACAGTTAGTTTCCACATATTATGCAAGTTGCTTAGGAATTTCATCGCTATTTATTAAGATGTGGCACTTTATATCATGAATTATCTTTCCATTATTGGAAGGCTTTACTAAACTTTTATACACGTTTCAGACAGGCATACTTTAGTCAGAGTTGAAGAATGATAATTTAAAAAACAAAATTGATAGCAACGCTTTTGTGCAGCGATACAATAAGAAATGGGAACATTTGAAACAAACGGATGAAACCGATTCGCTTACCCATATTTACAGCCATTCTTGAGTAATAATCCAAAAATTGAAAACACCAAAACTCATTCGAAAATTGGACAAACAGAGCGTCTTCCAGTAAGCGGAATGAGGATTCGTTCCAAAAAGCAAAGTTGGAAACCTTGCAATTCAGTTGCTGAGTGGTTTCAATGCTGGGAGCTCATTAGCATAAGGACTGAAATCAAGAAGGTGCTTTCGCCGGTTGATAGGACATAGAATTTGGAAATTGTCATTCTGATAATAGGGTGTTTATAAACTGACCCGTTATTTAGGGGGTTCAAGACGGAGGCAATTGATCGGGCCTAAAGTCTTACACTGTTAAAGGAAATTTCTTTAAAAAAAACTCCTTCAGATTAAACCATAACTATTTTATATTATTTTGATCCTCATATCTTTCTTTTTTTTCACAACGATAATGCGGGTGAACCTTTCGTATTTAGCGAAGATTTTGGAGTTTATTCAACAGTGACAAAATTCGATCGAATAGAATACGATCAAATGTATCTACCATTCGTGCAGCCAGAAATGTCCTTTGTGACGGACCAAGCGACAGAAAGCGCTTACTCTGACAGCTACCTGAGCGCAGTCAAGTAGGTCCTGCATTCGATTCCCATCGGTGCGCATGGTGTTAGTACATTCTGTAACATGCGAAACAGTCACTTAATTTCATTTGTATTTTATAAGCTTTCCTGTATCAGCTTTGATTGTTATCCTAAACTTACAATCCATTGCGGTATTCCTAATCATTAGGACAAAATTATTTAATAAAAGTTTGGAATTGAAAATGATTTGAAGGGAAACAAACGCTTGTTTACGTCACTGTCAAGGAAGATGCTAATGTAGATGGAGAGGGGGGGGGGGGGGCGGTGCTCTGCAGTTGTTTGATTGAAAATGTGTTTTCTAAGCCGGAAACTGTGGGTTCGTTCTCATGTATTCTAAATCCTTCATGTATATTGTCCCGAGAATAAAATTTGGAAAAACGTTATGGAGGGGGGGGGGGGATTTTCATAGGTGGAAGCTTCTCTGTTGAGAACAACATAAGACCTGAATTTCTGCTATCACATCAAAAAGAGCAGAAAGAGACAAGAACTACTAAGGGCTTTAGTACAAAGTCCTGTAATGATTTCAACAAGTCATAAGATTCCTTAGCTATTTAGATATAACTCATTAATTCGAGAAATTACAAACTGAGTTTCAAATTTTAGTTTTATTCTTCGCTTTAAATCAACCGACTTAGAAATTATTTTCAATCAGATTAAGTCAAGTGGTGATAAGGCACTTGTATTTATTGACTCTTTCAGGATTATAATCGTTCGTTTACCTGTAAATGTACCGTGCTTGGAAGCGATTGATTGAGGTACGTAGACACGTTTGATGCATCGTACTGTTTGTTATGCGTGATACATTTGGAATAGTTTTGAAAAATATGATTTTGTTTGCTTTTATGAAAGACTTAAAAAAATATTCTATTTTTTGGAACCTGTGTTATTTTTATTATTCGTGATAAATTTTAAAAGTTAGAAATCTCAGTACCTTTTTATTTACTTTTCTGAGAATTTATTTTTAGCAAACGTTGACACAAAGCGATGTTACACATATCAATTAAATGATTGACTGCTGTATTCATCAATTATCAATTCAGTGCTAAACTCGGTTTCTGGAAAGAAAAAAAATCTTGCTTTAAAAATTCGTTAATAAAATTCTATATATATAAGAGAAAGCAACTGATACCATGTGGAGAGGCAGTGGTATCAACAGGCAAACTTAGCGAAGTAGAAAGATTCTACCAACCTGTTCTATACAGTAGTGGTTGTCAAACATGCGAGTCCTGCCCCCTCCCCCCGCCTCGCTCAACAGACGGGGTCATGATCGGAATTTGAAACTGAAGTTGATTTGAATAGCTGAAACTAATTATTACATGAAAATTGGGACAATTTTGCACAGAAATTTTACTATTACTACACTTAACTTTTTTCTTTTTTTTTTGAAAATTTGATTTCTAGAACTTATTAAATCAAAAAATCATAAAACTATTCCAAAACATTTGAGGCATATTAGGCATGTTGGCATATAATACCACTCACTTACACAACATTAGAGGCCGCATACAACGTTCAGCTCGATATTTTGTTCTTAAATTCAAATGCTGAAAACTCTGATGATCACAGCTCAAAAGAAGTCGATAATGTTAAAAACATTCACAACTGACTGCAAAGTTGAGCGAATAATAGTTACCTTTATTCTTTTACATTTTTTTTTATATGTTCATGCCTCTCTTGAGATTCTTATACACCCCCCCCCTCCCTCCCTGGCTGCGAACAGGGGCGTCTTGATGGGAGGTAAACTTTCAAAAATTACCTTATTCCACAAATTTTGTCTGACGATTCTGCAAAATTATCATCATTCGGCGAAACTTGGAAATCCATTCAGCAAATTTAGAATTTCCGCCCCCCCCCCTCAAAACAATTTATTTGGAGCACCCCTGGTTGAAAACCGCCCCTATATAGGGTGATCGAAACATGTGCTCTTTTGTTAGTTGTAATGGAAACTTTTACCCTACTTTGCTAATACAGTAAAACCCCTCTAATGCGGACACTAACGGGACAATTTTTTTTGTCCGCAGAACAGGAGACAAAATAGGAGGACAGGGGGGAATAATGTTATTTGCCTTGGAATCGGGGAATTAAAAATTGACCGCGTTAGAGGGATATTCGCATTTGAGGGGTGTCCGTTAGGATGGGTTTTATTGCATTTTCCAACTGACACCACTGCCTTTCCACGGGATATCAGTTGCTTTTGCTTATATCTGCATGGAACATGAAAACAAGTTGTTTTTCTTTCCTGAAACTAAAACTCATTACTACATAACTTCTTTCCTGTTTTCAAACACTTCTTCTGATTTTTGTATTTAAAAAAAAAAAAAAAATGAAAACATGTTTCAAATACTTTGTTGTGGGAAGGTAAATTGCAGTATCTGCAAAAATGAAATTTTGAGAAGGTTGAAAAAAGACGTAATCCATACTAACGATAGAAAAATCTTGGAATTTCACGTTCCCCCCCCCCCCCTCTATTTTTGAGCTTTATTTTCAGGAAAAACCGAAAGAGCAAGCTTATACAATAAAACTGAATTCCAATAGATTATAATAATGCAAAAAATTAAAAAATCTGCACTTTACCATCCCACGGTAGTACAATGTTTTACAAAATTTTGAAGACGGTGAAAAAAAAAAAAAAAAATCAGCATAAATAATTGCTTGTTCACTGCATGTTTTAGTCAGGCCCGTCATTTAAAAAATTTTAGGGGGGAGGGGGCGCAAAGGGTATGTAATCTATATATTTTGTAAGGTAAAAATAAAAAAATTCGCAACTATCTTATGTTTTTAAAATAGGAAAGGGCGATCGCCCAAATGACGGGCCTGGTTTTTGTTTCAAAATTGAAATTACTTAGCTCTTCGTAATAGTTCATAATGCCTTTTATTGTACAGTGTATTTTTGTCGAACTTTTTCTGTTCGCTGCAATGGCAAAGTGATATTTTTTGCCTTTAGAAACAGTGTTATTTTTTACATAACTTCCTTGATTGGTGTAGCTTTAACAAAAGAAAAAAAAAATACTTGATAATATTCACCATGTACTAGAAACCTTTTAGCAACTGTAGATTTACCAGCCACTGCGTTGCAATTGCTACGAAAATATTTCAGGTTTTGATGGTGAAAGATAAATGTTTCCTCTGTGAGGAATCACAAAAGGGAGTGATTGAAATAATTCAAAGACTGCAATCTCGGTTACAGGCTTGCTACAACAGTAAAAACGAAAAAAACTACAAAAAGAATTAAGGGTACAAGAACTATTGGCAACTGTTTTTGTGACACATTAACGGCAGAACTAATTTTTCACGCTGTAGATGGGTGAATATAAGGTAAGTGACTTTTTTTGTGTCCCCAAAGAAAAAGTCATCTGTTTCATTTAATATTCATTATTTGCCGTTATGTTTGAGTTTGTAAAGATGAAGACCAGAAGATTTTTTAATTTTTTTTTCAGTTTTATAAGCAGCAGTAGAAAAGGTTGTCATGGGAGTGACACTATTGGCAGAATTATCTATGTTATTCTCTTAATATTTCCCCCTTTTCCTTATTTATCTGATGGTTCCGCTTTTTCTTCTCTTTTAATTCAGAATTTTTATCCGGATCATTTTTAATTTCTTGGTAAAGTAATATTTTAGCTTGACGCTTTTTTCCCTATCTGTCTCTCCCTGTTTTCTTCTTTTTAAAGTCCGTCACGATATATGAATTGGAATGAGCAACTAGAACAAAAAATAAATTAATAAATAAATAAAGCTTCATAATCTTAAGATAAATATGTATACCCAGTGGCACAAAAAACGCCGGAGGAGTGACGTCAGAGAAGTGACAAAATCACACATAACCTGTCAAAACAACACCACGCAATCTTTTCACTAGAACTTAAACGTAATCCATGATGTCTACACACAATAAGCATTTCATTGTAAAAACTTACATTTATGTAATGATAAAATGTAAATACATATACATACCAGGGGAAATACTGCAACGACTGGAGCAAGCACGCTTCGTGACACTTATAACGAGAATTGATGCAATATTATTTGAATTTTGATCGAAACAGTTAGCTAGCTTTTAACTTTAGTCTGTATTACGCGGATTATTTGCGGTAAGGAGATCCTTCAGCAGTTTCAATGTTGAATTTCAGTCTTTCAATTTTGCCAGGTGAGGGTGACACTATTATTCTGTGACGTAAAAAATCACTAATTGTTTGCATATTAATAAATATGTTTTCAATGTGTATTGATAAAATGTATTTTGATGTTTATCAAGGAGTATGATTTTAGTAAAATACATTGTGTCAGGTTATTTAAAAAAGAACGCTGAACGTCTTTATACAAAAAGTCGAAAAACGGGAAGCCAGGGGAGTATACATTTTTAACTATTTTCAGCTTATTAATGCAAAATTGAAACATTTATCAAGAATTTTCTGTGTGGGCCAAATAAAAAGACAGTTTAAGCGTGCGATAACAATAGTATAATTTATTTACATTAAAAAAAATCTGTGCGCCGTTGAAATTCAAATCACCTAGATAGCGTTCCTTTTTTAAATAACTCAGGAATTAAGTGCAATGTTTCTAAAACTTGCAAATAATTGTGTTTTACCCGTTAAAAAGAGTACAGAGGAATGAAGAACTTAGATCAATCAGAAATGAACGTTCAAATCGCAAAAATATACAGAGCGACAGAATCTGACATATTGCGTGAACGAGAAAGCAGTTGAATTCCTTCAAGGTCAATCAAATCGAACGTAAGTCGCAGTTGCCTAATCTTGGAGGGGAAATTAAATTGTTCGCGTTAACAGAAAGTGTTTGAAACTGACTCTTTACAATCGACAAATGTAAAACCGATAGCTGTAACAAAAATTAGTTTATAAGGTCTTTGGAAGGCTTAAACAAATTTATTTTGACAGCATTTTTAACGAAATGAAATACTAATTTATGAGGCATAGACGAACATAGAAACATTCTCTTGTTACTGAGGTAGCAAACAAATATTCTAAGTATGAATCGCGTAAATTTGACGCTTTAGGTGTTTTTTCTGCAAGTGGAACTTATAACCTTGAAATAAAAGGAACGCTCAATTTCAAATTTTTAACTATTATATAGTCCAACAATCGATTTCTGCAAAGCACAACTAATAAACAGAACGGAAGTTTCAGTTTAAAAAAAGGAAATTTGATTTTTTGTTTCTGAAAACAGTTTTTCTTTTTACAATTTAACATGTGAATTCGCCTGGTTCTTCATTTTTTTTTTTTTTTTGGGCTGTAAAAAAAGATTTCCCTACAGATAATCCAAAGTTTTGATTATTTTGCAGATTAGCTCAATTTAAAAGCTTAGATCATTTATTTTCAGTTTTCGATGCTATTTGTTAGCAATTTGTTCCGTAATTATAAAATCTTTTAACAGAATTAGTAGTTATTTAGCAACATATGATCACATTGGAAACTTTATTCGTGTAGTAAAGTTACACTTGAAGTCGATATTTTTTTTTTTTTTTTTTTGAAGTAATGCAAAAATTACTAACATTTTTTGCGTGCGTCTCCCCAACTTGCAATGAGCATAGTGTCGTAGTTTTTAGAGTTCATATTATCGGTAATATGTGTAAATAGTCGTTTTGCCAAAAGTACTTTAGGACAAATCAAAGGTGGAAAATTCGCCTCTCTACAATGTATATTTTTCCGCGATATTTTCTTATCAAAAATTGCTATAATATTTAGCACTAATAAAGCAAATAAAACAAATAATCCAACCATCAAACCTATTTCAAACAAAATAACTAAATTTACTTCCCCTTCAAATTGTGTTGAGTGTTTTAAATTGGGGGAGGGGAGGTATTAAAAATTATTAATCGCAGTGTTCAAATATTACTAAGCACTGAAGTTCAGACTTCGTTAACTCTGTTTTCCGAGTTTATGTATCGTATCGCGCTTGTGTGGGATAATTTCATTTATTGATTAAAATAAATCATTCATAATTAGGATTCTTCTCAATAAACTAAGACTTTGTCCTATCAGTGTGACATCTACAGAGAAATATATTCCAATTTTTATTCAAAAATCATATTTTATATTCTAATACAAAGTACTGAAAACATTTTTGAGTGTTTGTAATTTTCTAGATTTTCGGTTATAAGAATAGTTTTGTGCTAAAGATTTTCGCAAATGAAGGTTTTTTTTTCCGCAGCTAAAACCATTAAAGTTGTTCACAAAGCAACCGTAAAATACCAAACATAAAATATTTAAATCAAGTGAACTGCTTAGAATTTAGTGGAAATAACCCACATTGAAAATTTAATTTACGAAGGATATATTCTTTTCTGCAACAACTCCCATTCTTTTAGAATGAAACCTCAAGATTGCAATACCACTGCACAGGGAGGAGGGGGGGGGGAACTCCGAATCATTTGCCATGGGTCAAATCTCGTGACCTATGCTAGGGATTGAACTCGGTTCGTATGAGCGAAACACTGACTTTAACCAGTGGACAACCTGGCCCAAGGAAGATCTGTCTAATAAGGAATAGAAAAAAAAAAAGTTAAGTTCGAATCGGACAGTTCTCATGAAATATATCTTCAAGTGGGGGGGGGGGGGGGTGTAGATAGACAGACAGACCGACACACATTTTTGATGGCTCATAACGTGGCATATAAATCTTTGTTATTAACTATTTACCTGTTTGTGACAAAAGGCGAGGGAGGGGATCAAGAAGTGTGACATCACACTTTTTACTTCCTTTTACCAAAAAGAAGTATTGTATTCGCGAAAAAAAATTTCACTCAAAAATCGGCCTTAATTTCCATTTTTCTCACCCCCAAATGAATGTTGAGTTTTTTTTTCGACCCCACCACACGTGGATATATGCCTAGGAACTTACAGACACCCGAAATATCCATTTTGACGACCCCCGAGTTAATTACAACGAATTTTCTCGTGACGTCTGTATGTACGTATGTATGTGCGTATGTGTGTATATATCTCGCATAACTTAAAAACGGTATGTCCTAGAAAACTGAAATTTGGTACGAAGACTTCTAGTGGGGCCTAGTTGTGCACCTTACATTTTGGATGCATTCGGATGTTCCTAAGGGGGTCTTTTGCCCCTTTTTGGGGTGAAATGATTGTTAATTTCGATTTAAACTCAAGTGGTGTTATAATTTGTCGGACACTTGGCGACATATCGCCAGTCTTTTGGTCGCCAAGTTTTGTCGCCAACTTGGCGATAAATTTGGCGATTTTTTATTTTTATTATTTTATTTTTTCAATTCTAAATTTCTTTTCAATTTGGCCACTGTTGGTAATATTTAGAGAATAAACAATTGAATCACATTAAAATTGCCAATAATAATTTGGAAATGACATTAATTGGAGTAAAAGGAAGTCATGTGATGCACACATCAGCTCGTTTAAAACACAAATATCCTTATAATATATATATTATATTATAATATATATTATATATATATATTATATATAATAATATATTATATATATATATTATATATAATATATATATTATATATATATATTATATATATCGTATAACACGGTTCTTCTACAACACGGTTTCGATATTACACAGTACCGGTAAGAAACTTGAATTTAATACTTCATGGTTTGTATATAACTCGAATGTTATATTTAAAAAAAGATGGAATTTCATTTTTGTTTTATTTTGTTTCATTCTGTTAATGGTTGATAACTCTAATAAGTATTTACTTTGGTTTTATGAAGCTTGGTTTCTATATAGCACGGTACACATCCTTTGATTTACATTATTTTCAAGTCTGGTATAACACGATTTCGATATAATACGGAACACGTTTTCGATATAACACGATACATCCCATATCAAACCTGATTTTTCTCATGCACATACAAATTTAGTATTAAAAATAATTAAAAATGTTATTTTTAAAAAAGTCACGCACAACACGTTTTCGATACCTCACGGAACGAATTAACCGTGTTATACGAGAGTTCACAACCCTGTAGTTCAAAACATAATTTGACTAATTTATCCTTCAGTACAGCTCTTGTCTTAAAGTAGTATAACTTTATATGTTTGCAAATGTGCAGTGTGTAACACCGTAATATAATTTAAAATATCGTATTGAGCATTTCAGTGGTGAAATAAAACATAACGCGACGCAAAGAGTTTACATTTAATGATTGTATGCAATGTAATAGAACTATAAGAAATGTACCATTGAGATAGAACCCTTATAACTCGAGGGGGTACTAACTCCACTATAGGGGCCTTACATTGAGATAGAACTGGTTTCATGCTGCATCAATGTTATGACTATCCGAAATGTAGAAGGGGGTAGCATTGGAAGCCTTTGGTTAAGAGACTTTTATTCTTCGAGCTGTTTCGCAAAGCTTTATCCCTTCTGGAGTATAATCAAGGTGACTACAAATGATGCACCGAATGGGAAATTAAATTTCGAAATAAAGCGTCATTACGGTGTTGAACTATATCAAGTGATATCTAATACCAAAATTGTAAAACTTAGTCTTAAGGACCCTACCACAAATATTTTGTATAAGAAACAACACACAGCTTAAGGTTATTCGAAGTGTGCTTTACATTTCTAATATGATTAAAACTCTTCATGCGAACAATTATGGATTATATTTCAGGAATGTGGCTCATTTCAAGTGGGTGTATTGCAACTAGACTAAATATTTTTTAAAAGAAAAGTGTAATTTTAGAACTAAGATCAGTATGTTTCTGCTTGAACGCTTCCAAATTTTTACAACATAACTTTATTTTGTAACTAGTAGAGCTAGTTTGAACAAAACTGCCCAAAAATTTCCTTTAAAAGTTTCGAACGTTTGTGAGAAAGTTTCTTTACTAGTTGCCGCAAACGATAGGGCGAGTCTGGTTTTAACCAGAGACTAAAAGTATGTTTATTAAGATTAGACACACTTTCTAGAATAATCTTTTTTTCCACCCATACAACTGAAAAGTTCACGTACATGATAACCTACATGGTACATGATGATCAAAGAATATTTTTGTTGTCCTCAATTTGTGGATGATCCCCTAAATGTTTGGGGGGTCTTTCTTTGGGGGACTGACTTTCAATGGAAAATGACATCTGGAACATACTTTTTATGTGACAAAAGTTTCAAAGCAAATTGTCTCTTGTTTCTCGAAAAATCCTTAAAAATGTTAATTTTGGAGTGTCCTAATACTTTTGGTCATATAGTTTATGTATTTACATACATAAAATAGCTATAATCTATATATATATAACGCTTGTGCGTGGCACAAAATGAGCCTTTATTTGTTTCTTTCCTTTGGCAACGATCAGCTTACTTCAAGCGATTAGCTCACTTCAAGCGTCTAGGCATCCGACTTTATTTGACAATTTCGTTGCCTATGTTCTCTGCTCACTCGCTTCTAGCGTTTGATTTTTACATATTTTGTTAGAATAAAACGCTTATTAGTGGCGCAAGATGAGCCTTAATTGTTTCTTTCTGTTGGATAAGATCAGATCTCGATCAAGCGTCTAGGCGTCCTTCGTCACTTTCGAAGAACCTTTTTTTAGTTGGTTTCCGTTGGCAACGATCAGCTTATTTACGAATACGATCATTGCATGTTCTTACTCACTCGCTTATGCGTTTGATGTAGTTCTAGCTATTATATTCTCTCGTTATCATTCTGATTTTAGAATGAGTGTTCTAAGAGCACTTCATTATAATCTCCGTAGGAGAGAGCAGCGTGCTAACGAGTCTTTCGATGAAAGATCTGAACGCAGATCTGGTTGAAATGCTGCGGATAGGCTTAGGCGCGCTAACGCACGCCGTGAGCTGCAAGTTGCAAATCGAATGAATTCCGTAAGTGTTTCCGAACACAATTGCGGAATGATGACTGAAATTTGCAATTTTTGTCATGCACTTTACTGGAAAAAAAGAGTTAAACTCCAGTAATAAATATACAAAGTGCTGTCATGATGATAAAGTACGTTTACCACGCTTGGGGGAACTCCCGATCTATTAAAAGAATTGCTCTCTAGCAATTCAATAGAGGCCAAAAATTATAGACAGCACATAAGGGAGTACAATGCTGCATTAGCTTTCGCGTCTATGGGAGCTGAAGTAAAAACGACCCCTGGCACTGGCCCGTATTGTTATAGAATACACGGTCAGATATATCACAGAGTTGCTCCACTATACTCAAATACCGAATTTAAACCTGGCTATGGGCAACTATATATTTTTGATGCCTCTGAAGCAAATACAATTCGTTTGGAGAACAATCCAACCTGCCTTAGTTCTGTGATGGGGGACTTAGATCATTTGCTCCGCACATTAAACCCATATGCTGAATCCTATTTGCAAATGCATAAATTGATTCAAACAAATCCAACTGTAAATGTCAAAATGATATTTATGGAACATCCCGACTTGGATATGAGGCGTTACAATACTCCTACTTCTAAAACGGAAGTTGCTGCCATATTTGTCGGTGATGATGGTGAACCGCCAGCAAATAGGAACATTTGCATTTATCCAATTGGAGAGGGTTGTAAAAATATATCTCCTATGAATCAATGCAATGATCCAATGGTTTATCCATTGCTCTTTCCTAGAGGGGAACCCGGTTGGTCCAGTGAGATGACGCATGTTGAGGAGAGACGTTCTAATAAAAGAAAAAGAGTCACTCAACTGCAGTTTTATGCTCATAGGCTATCAGTTTGTTGTGGTTTTAGTCTTTTGCCTAGCAGTGGCAAATTATTTCAGCAGTATGTAGTAGATGCCTATGTTAAAACGGAAGGATCTCGCTTAAATTACATCCGCTTGAATCAGAAAGACCTAAGGGTCGAGTTGCATCGCGGACTTTTAGATGCTATAACAGCTCAGGCCTCAAATAGCAATTTAAGAGTTGGAAAACTTATCGTACTTCCTTCTTCTTTTCAAGGTAGCCCCCGTCACATGCAACAAAACTATCAGGATGCGATGGCTATGGTCAGGAAGTTTGGAAGACCTGACCTGTTTGTGACATTCACGTGCAATCCATCATGGCCTGAAAATTTCAAATTCTATGCAAGGTTGTGAAAGACCCGAAAACAGACCTGATATTGTTGTTCGGGTTTTTAAAATGAAACTAACGGAACTATTGGATGACCTCACCAAACGAAATATTTTTGGTGTTGTTACTTCTTACATTTATGTCATCGAATTTCAAAAACGGGGCTTACCTCATTGTCACATTTTGAGACTAGATTCGTGTTCCAAAATCCGTACTAAGGATGATATAGATAAATTTGTTCAGGCAGAATTGCCCGATATTAATATTGATCAAAGGCTATTTGAAATTGTCACTAAGTGTATGGTCCATGGCCCCTGTGGTTTTATAAACCCTAATGCGCCATGCATGAAAGATGGAGAATGCTCCAAACAGTTTCCAAAACAATTCAGAGAGGAAACTGAGGAAAATGTAAATGGGTATCCCATTTACAAAAGGCGGTGTACAGAACCAATTAGGGTTGTTAAACATTTTGTTGATAATCGATGGATTGTACCATATAATCCATGGCTATCTAAAAAATACAACGCACACATCAATGTAGAAGTTTGTGCTTCTGTAAAAAGTGTAAAATATTTGTATAAATATGTATACAAAGGTCATGATGCAGCTTCTGTTATATTAAAAAGTACTGATAGTGTTAATCATGATGAAATTTTAAATTACTTAAATGGGAGGTATGTCAGTGCTCCTGAGGCAATGTGGCGTTTAAGGGAGTTTAGCATGTCTGACAAATCTCACTCCGTAATAAGACTTGCAGTTCACTTGCCAGAGCAACAGGCTATTATTTTTAAAGAGGGATTAGAAAGAGAAGCAGTTCAATCAGCTTCTCTAAAAAATAACACTTTAACTGCTTGGTTTAAATTAAATCTTGCTGATGAAGAAGCACATCAGTATTACTATGCTGACATACCCCAGCATTATGTATTTGATAAAACTTCTACAGAATGGAAAAAGAGGCAAAGAGGTGGGCAACAAATAATTGGAAGGATGCCTGTTGTTAGTGTGCAAGATTCGGAAAGGTATTACCTCCGAATGTTGTTATTAAGGAAAACTGGTGTCGTAAGTTTTGAGGATATCAAAACTGTCGAAGGTATGTTGTGCGACACATTTCAACAGGCATGCAAACAACTTGGGCTTTTAGAGGGGGACCAGCATTGGCACGACACACTTCTCGAAGCAGCGAGAATGCACATGCCAAACTACTTAAGAATTTTATTTGCGATCATTTGTGGGTTTGGGGAAGTAGAAAACATTCCTGATCTTTGGGCTAAACACAAACAATCTCTTTCTGAAGATCTCATATTTAGGTATTCGGAGGAAACTGGGCCCCTTTATGCCCTTGCAGAAACAAACGAACTGCTAAAATCTTATGGTCTAAATTTACAAAAGCTTAATCTTCCATTGGTAGGCTTACCATGCAATCACTTCCAATTATCTTATGATGTTATAGAAGAGCAGGCTAAAGCTAAGGCTAATATTGAGAAATTAAATTCCGAGCAGAAATATGTAGTCGACAAAGTACTACAGGCGATATATGATAATCAAACAGATACGCCTAACTGCTTTTTCCTTGATGGCCCTGCTGGAACAGGCAAAACTTTTGTTTATTCCACACTTTTGCATGAAGTTAGGGGGAGGGGTGATCAAGCCATTCCGGTAGCATCGACTATAATAGCAGCAACATTGCTAAGTGGAGGCAGAACAGCTCACTCTATTTTTAAAATTCCCCTTGCCTTGAGTGCCACTTCCACATGTAACTTAAAACCAAGCGCATCAGAAGCTAAAATGTTATTAGATGCAAAGCTAATTGTGTGGGATGAAGCTCCAATGACACATGTTCATGCCTTTTTAGCAGTTGATCGGCTTCTTAGAGATCTTACTAAATGTGATGAACCATTTGGCGGGAAAACTATTTTATTAGGTGGGGATTTTCGTCAAATCCTAACAGTTATTTTAAGGGGTTCCCGATCTTTAACCGTCTCGAGCTGAATTAAAAACCATGGACTTTGGTCTAACTTCTATGTTATGAAATTAAATCAGAACATGCGTACCCATGCTAATGAAAAAGAATTTGCACGCTGGCTTTTGCACGTGGGTGAGGGTGAAAGTGGGGAAAAAATTGAGTTACCCCCCATTTTGTTATCCAAGCATTCAAGATCCTGTTCAGCAGCTCTTTCATGACATATATTTTAGAACAGTAACACCTGAACAACTGAAAGGTCGAGCTATTCTCACTGTCACCAATGATTTGTCCACAGATACTAATAATCGTGTTTTAGATCTCATGCCAGGGAGTGAAGTAACTTACACAAGTACTGATACCATTGTCAGTGATGACCCTCAGGACCAACTCACGTACACCGAAGAATTTTTAAATAGTTTAACTCCAACTGGGATGCCCCCTTACAAATTAAAATTAAAAACAGGAGCCATCATTATGTTATTAAGAAATTAAGCACCTTCTAAAGGTCTATGTAATGGTACAAGACTGATAGTAATTAAACTGGAGAAAAATATTATTGTAGCAAAAAAAAAAAAAAAAAAAAAAATTAGTGCTGATAATAACACTGATACTTATATCATACCTCGAATACCACTTATTCCATAAGATAGTAACATGCCTTTTCAATTCAAACGTAAACAATTTCCTATTAGATTAGCCTTTTCAATGACAATAAATAAAGCACAGGGTCAAACTTTCGATAAAATTTGTTTAGATCTGACAAAACCAGTGTTCAGTCATGGACAATTATATGTAGGTCTTTCAAGAGTCAGATCATTTGATTCTATCCCTATTGTATCTCAAACCCCAGAAATTTACAATTGTGTGTACAGAGAAGTCTTATGATGTTCTTCTTTTTTTAAATCACTTGCAAAACTAATGCAGTTGCTTTTTCCGTTTTTAAAAAGTTTTTCCGTTAATCATTGCTTACAGAAAATGAAGTTCCCCTCTTACTACAGCCCGTACATATTCAATCCCCCCCTCCCCAACAGCAACCTTACTTTTGCTTACATTATATTATCCCAATGAAGTTCCCCTCTTACTACAGCCTGTAAATATTCAATCCCCCCCCTCCCCACCAGCAACCTTACTTTTGCTTACATTATATTATCCCACGTACATTTGAAGGAAAAAGAATTTATTGGACTATTCTAATAGTGAAACATGATTTATAAGCTGCTTAGTCTTTACAGTGTGTAAACAAACCTTGTATACTTCTCTCAAAAAATGATGGAGTTGCACACTTATACTTCATAAAAATCTAATGCACGAGTTGCATGTAAAAGCAATTATTCTCTTCAAATGTATGAAAATCAAACGTATTCCTTTTAAGATTCATATACAAAAGACACTACACCTTTTAAAATACCAATTTTTTTTGCCATCTGTAAAAATGGGAAACAAAACTCTTATTATGATTGTAATTTTGGTACAAAAAACCTTGCATAGATCTCTCAAAAAATGATGGAATTGCATACTTATACTTCATAATCTAATGCACGAGTTTCATTTAAAAGTAGTTCTCTTTGAATGTATGAAAATCAAAAGTTTTTCTTAATAGATTCATAAAACAAAATTATAACACCTTTTTAAATACAAATAAAGCTAGACAAATATTTTTGTGACCGGTGAGCGAGCGTAGCGAGCTCGGATCGCGAAGCTATCCGAAGGAACTGCGTAAGCAGTTCCGGGGGTTGGCGAGCGTAAGCGAGCAGGGGTCGGTAGCCCCCTAGTTAGTCAATAAAAATAGGTAAAATAACTTTTTTTTAATGACTTAATTGAAATTGACTTTTAGTATTTTTTAAACATTACTTGGTTATTTCTAGAAATTTTTTGTAATTATGTCTCATTCAATATTCATTTAGCAAAAATAATTAAAACATCTTTTCCCAATATTGACTGTTTATGTTTAAAAAATGATAACATTCCCTTATAATTGATCTTCTAAAAATTTCAAGTATACTTTCTTGCACTTACAATCATACTTAATCTTAGTATTTAATCGACAACCAACCCAAGTTAATATGCATTGATCAATCTAAGTTTTCCTCTCCCTTAACTCCTTCAGTACTTATTTCACATATATATCTACTCTGTGGTTTAATACAGTATGCTGAGGGTAAGTAGGGTGATTCGCCAGTTAGTTGATCATTTAGTGAAAGTTTCTGCAAGTTCTACTTAACTTCACACGGGGGGGGGGGGGGGGAAACTGAATTTTTCTACGCGTCAATAAAACTATCAAGATTAACGATTACTGATCATTTTTCTGTTTTAGTTACAATTTTTCAAACTATTTTCAATAGTAGTTAAAAGGGAGATTTCGCCAGCTTTTTACCGCTTACCTAAAGTAATTGACCAATTTCCGCAAGTAATTGACAACTTTTGAAACACAGTAAGAAATGAATTCTATAATATTAAAGCCCTACTGTACGCGCGTAGCCATGTATATTTGTATTAAATCTTCCTATGAAGGCGACTTCTGCTTGTCTGTTGATTGAATGACATTATCATAGGTGGCACGTGACCTTGATTTAAATTACATCTATTACACTAGAGTAATATAAAATTCAAAATGTTGCCAAATGTCACCCGAAGTGACGATATTTAACACTTTTCCGCTTAATTTGGCGCAGTAATTAGTCTCCAAATATGATGTCAACTTAGCAAAATCTTTTTAATGTTTCGCCAAGTCCATAGACTCCAAACATATATCAAGTTATTACTACGTTTGTGAGCCGCCGCACGACCCAAATATAGTCATCGTAGGCTTTAGAATAAAACCTTAATATTGAAAAACCAAGATTAAAAATACCAATTATTAACATAACATTTAATAATATGTACAAGGGGTCCATAAGTAACTTTCCCTATCCATGTATCTTTAGCGACCTGTCCGCTGAGACAATTGAGCTAAAATTTAAATATGGTTATTTGAAGGTATGCGCTCGAGATTAAAATTTTTCATAGCGCAGTGGCCATGTTTAAGGTTACAGTGAACGAATATCGTAATTTACAAAAGACAACACTCACTTTTGACTTGTGCAAACTGATCAGCGCACTAAAAAACTGCAAATGGGCGTTACAATGATTGGTTTGTAATAATATTTGCTCTTTGGCAAGTTCATATACGAACTGAAGAAACTCTTTTCACTCTGTATTTTAGAGGTTTTTTTCCTCAAGCAATGATTGCATGTTCTGTTTAAACCCTGTGAAATATTTAAGTACGACAGAAATCCTAATATGTTTTTAATTCTCAGTAGGACTTAAAATTATCATCTTTGCAAATGCTCTAAGCCTGCAAATTCTGTCACATGCTACTTGTACCAAAGCCATTCATGATTTTTCAATACGCTGATCAATTTGCAGAAACAGGTGGGTGCTGCAACTGAAAATTTTATTACTGTAAATGTAACAAATGGATACTACGTTGTTTAAAATCATCACAGTACCCAGTACATATGTTCAAATACCGTACCCTAAAAGTACCGTATGTAGGAAAAGTTCCCGTCCTAGCATCCTCATATATATAATAGACAATGATAAAGTAATGCTCCTGACGTCATCAACAATGAAACTCGCGCCACGGCATGATAATTTTATAATATGTTTTGGTAATTTTTATCATACAGGAAATGCTTTATTGTGACAAGGCTGAATTAGATCCGGTAACTTAACTGTTTTAATGGTAAGAATGTGTCATTTCAGAGGAATGAGGAAACAAAAAAGTGGTCAACAATGAACGTTATCTACTAGAATTAAGGTTATAATTTTAACTATAAAAATATGACCAAACAGGCAATTTCTTCGTTCAAATGTAGAAGCAATTTTCACCCGTCATATCTTGACGGGTGGCTTTCTAGTTCTGTATATAATATTCAACAGTATTTTATAAATATAATACTTAACGGTAGTAAGGCAGGCAGGTCACAAGTCAGTTTTAGCACCAAGCCCGTTTCCTATACCCTTGCCCTGTCGAATTTATACTATTCTAATTCCGAGCCGAGCCTCTTCACAGGTCGAGCCGCAGTTACTGGTAAAAACATTTTTTTTCTAGTTAAAAGTTTTATTATTATTTCATCTTAAGCACAAGAATGGTTTTATTCTCTTGATTTTGAGAAAAAAAACTTTAAAATACATGGTCAGTTATTAAATGCAATTTTTTTATTTGCTTTAACCTAGCATAAGAAAAGAAAAATCTATTTTAGAATGTGATGAAGGTAAGATTTAAAGCCCAAAACCAAATTATCAAAAGAGTTTGATAGGCAACCAAATATGGGAAATTTTCTCTCAAAGGAGACCACAGAAAATACGAAGGACAAGCGTGGATTCAGAGGGAGGGGGGGGGGGGGCGTAACCTTCGTTCAAAAATTATAGCAGCAAAAGCCTTTGCGAAAACTGATGAATATTATTTGATTGTTCGGGGAAATTATTCGATTAAGTGGGGATCGTTAAGATTGCGTTTATGGGGAAATATTCGATTCCAGGAGGTTTTTATTCCTTACTCGATTAAACGGGGCTGACAGAATTGAAATTTTTTGAATGAACTTATTTCTTCGGTTTCCTCACGTGATAGTTATCTTGCGGGATACAAACTAATAATTATTTAGGAGTAATGTAGGTAAAAGGTGATAAATATGTCAGGTTCTTGACTGACCCAACAGACCTTTAACTGAATATACTTTTAATTCTTATTGTATAAAATTATTTAAATGATTATGCATAGATATTAACATAACAAAACCGAATTATACCTTAGATTTCTAATCCAGTTTTTTCCTGCTTCTCATCTTTTGGGAATCTGAGCCATCACTCTCACTGAAGTGATAGCAAACGGGTTCAAAAAAATCACGGATCTAAAGGAAAAAAGGAATACATCAAAAGATGTACATAAATACAACTAAGCAGATAAAATGTTCTAATAAAAATATACAAAAATTATCAGATTTATAAGTAAATAACACATTTCAATTAAGCAATTTTCAGCATATGTTTTTAGAAATAATGTTTGAATGACATTGAAAAATGAGTGTCGGCTTAAAGCAAGTCTTAAACTGAAGGTATTAGGTATTTAAACAAAATACTTCGTAAGAATTCGAAATAACGGAACTGCTTGAGAAGTAGTTTAGACTTCTGATTATAATTAGCAGCGGTTCGGCAGCGATTCTTTGCTTCTAAGCTTTTATTGGGAACAGTTGCTTTCCTTTTGTGCTAGTGAAGTTCATTTTGTTTTAATTACATAATAATTAAACATTTCATAACTGCATTTCGCATTATAAACTACGTGTTGTGTAACTGTGCATTATCATCCTTTTTCGAATTAAAACAGTAATAAGATCCCGAAAATAATGGATTTTATCTTAATAAATTCCAACTTTTGTGAGGGTCCGACTCTTAAGCATTGAGGGGTCCGCCCCCCCCCCTCCGGCCGCGACGCCCATGATTACATTACGCTTCCAATTATCCGCAGAATTGGAAAGCACAAGTACCGCGGATACAGAAAATCGTGGATAACCCGAAAAAGGTTTAAAATTAGGGGTTAAGAAGATAAAATTGTCTTTTGCCTAAAAATGATTGCATTCTATATTAAACGTGATACAGTGAAAATAGGTGCGGTATTAAAAATTACTGCTAGTGTATGGCTACATCAATAACACAAACATACATTCAAACTATAGCTAAAAAGGCAGCAGTGTATTTAAAAAGTACACGTAAAAACTAAAAAAGATTGCTCATTATTGCAAACGGATTACATACATACGCGAGCAAAGCATGCAAATAGATTAACTTCAACAAAATCAAACTACGTTACACCAAAAACACAAGAGAAAAGGTGATACCTTTTTCCAAACTAGTTCGGTCACTTGTTTACACGCGTAAGTATTGCAGATTCCATTAAGTACGGTAGATCTAAAAATCAGTAAGTTGTGTAGATCTAAAAACAGGTTTCAATCTATCAGATTTCCGTAGCCTTTAAAGGTTTGATGTCATTGAAAGAGAGGAGGAAGAAAGAAATAGGGAATTTCTGAAAATAGATTTTGCACTAATTAAGTTAAAATGTGTATATTTATCTACATTTAGTTAATCATCACCGATTTTTTTTCTAAAGTGAAAAGGCGCGGATAAGCCGTCTCGCGGATCAGCCTTCCGCCGATTAACAATATTTTAATGCATATACACTGATGAGCCAAAATATTATGACCACCCAGTCAATAACACGTTGTGCCACCTTTGGCCTGCAAAACAGCTGCGACTCGCCTTGGCATGGATGCCACAAGCTCTTGGTATACGTCTGGAGATAGATTGTACCAAATGTTAAAACAGCGGTCACGCAAAGTTGAGATATCTTGACATGGTGGTGTTTCAGCTCTGAGCTGCATTTCCATGTAATTCCAATAGGATTTAAATTTAGTGGTTTTGTCGGCCAGGGCATTAGTTGAAATTCTTCATGTTGCTGGAACCACTCCAGCACATTTTAGCCTTATGACATGGATTATTGTCCAGCTGGAAGATGCCATTTCCAATAGGGAAGACCGACGCCATGTACGGGTGCACCTGATCTGCCACTATGTTCAGATAATCCACAGCCTTCATGTTATGTTCTACCGTAACTAAACATCCCAGAGGCTGCCAGGAAAAAGTCCCCCCAAATCATAATACCGCCACCACCAGCCTGTTTACGACCAACGGTACAAGACGAAAGCAACTGTTCACCTGTAAGACGGCGAACTCTGACACGACCATCCATGTGATGAACAAGAAATTGCGATTAATCGGATCAGATGAACAAGAAATAGCGATTAGTCGGACCAGACAACTCTATTGCAGTCATCCAAGGAACAGTCTCGGTGTTCTCGGACCCACTGTAGGCGTAGTTGGCGATGACGATTGGTCAGTAGAGGCACACGAGTGGGACGTCAGCTGCGCAGTCCCATATCCAATAGTGTCTGCTGAACTGTGTGTTTGAGTTTGGGAAACACTTCCACTCGCACCTGCATTGTATTGAGCTGTTAGTTGATAAACTGTCTGCCTCCGATTTTACTTCACCAATAGCCTAGTCTCCGACGTCCCTTATCTTTGATGACGCGTGGGTGTCCAACATTTTTACGCCTACCGTTGGTTTCACCGTCTTTTTCCCACTTTGCATAAGTACAGACGTGAACAACCTACCAGTCTTGCAGTTTCTGATATACTCGTTTTGAGACTTCGAGCCATCACAATCTGCCTACCCTCAACAAATTTGCTAAGATCGTTGCCCTTTCCCATAACTTGCAAAAGAAAGTGCTCGAATGTAGCCTTACCTTTTTTTTCTTGCTTTACTTTTCAAACACAAAAGTATCTTTTTCACTTTAACTGTAATATATTTTACCTGCACCATTTTATTTTTTGCATTACTTTGTGCTGATTTATAATTATATTACCAGTTTAATGCTGGTTCACTTTACTGACTATTTTTGCTGTTTTCAATCGGCATTGCAAGCGAGGGAGGGGGGGACCTCTGCTAATGGAACTATAGTTTTACAGTTGCTAATTTGTAATTTTGTCGATGGATATTGTGTTGTTTGGATTTAGGGATTCATTCACTTTACATAAGAATTAGCAAGAATTATGCAAGACGCATTTTGAAGATTTTTTTTTTTGCCGCGCAGTGTAATTGAAAAAAGATAGTTTATTAAGAAAAAATATACAGCCACCCAAGAAAGATTATAACCATCATTAAATTAGTAATAGAATTACTAACAAGTCAAATGAAATGCAGTTTGCTGCAAAGGAGAGAAAAATTTAAACTAAATAATTGAACTTAAGGACGCTAGCCAATTGTAGGTAATTGAGGCAAGAAAAGAAAATGACGACTGTGCAGGGAAAGGTGCAGTGTTTTTTGTGATTACCGAAAGAAGGCGCCGATGACCGCGCACAAAATTTTTGCCTGTTACGATTAACAAAGTGTGACGTTTCAGCAATTTTTAAATTTCATCCCGCAGAAATTTCTTTCTAATGTTACCTCCAGTCCAGTCACTTGCTTTCGTCAAACCATAGTACGCACTGCCTTTTTTCTCCCGCGCAGTCTTTTCTTCGCAGTCCTTTCATTTTCTTTTCTTCGCCCAAATGGTTTGAAAACTAGCTGCGATTCATTTCAATCGCTAGTAATTTTGTTATTAATGTTTAAAGCTATAAAGATTTTTCCGGACACCCTGGCAATTTTTTTTCTACGAGTGTTTCAAATTTTTATGGATGAAATGACAAATGTAAGTCTTGTAACTTTAAAGAAATACTTAAGCGTGATTTTTTTAAAACTGGATAAAATGAATGGAGCGTAATAAGTGGCACCTTCAATTATCCTGAAATTTTCTGGATATATTACTAGTATTTGGTATTAGGAAAACGTGAAGCTTCTTTTCTCTCAAATCTGGCTTGTTGCCCCTTCAGTTGGGGTTAAAGTTTAATGTAGTGAATATTTGATACTAAGTATGTGATCGCTTTGCTTCACAAGGAATGAGAGATTCATGCCATTTTTTTAGATGCTGATACTACTTAAAACAAGGTAGCTATAAATAATTTGATGTCTTACGCAGGGCTTTGACAGCAAAGATCAGTTGGAACTGATATATTCGTTACCTTTTTAGCCTTGGCTGTGACTGGATATATGCTAAAGCCGCCAGTGAATCTTGGAAATAAGCGTATGATTAACTACTCACCATAGTACACTTCTCAGAAAAACCTAAAATAGCATTACTATTGGCTTAATATTTAAACGATCTAAAAGTTGATGATTTTCAAAAAAAAAAAAAAAAAAAAACAAAGGTCAATTTACTTAATTCTGTGCTTGACGAATCAATAACTTTGAGACACAGCTGTAGGTATAGTCCATGTGGTATAGTTTTAGATTCATAATAGAAATCTAAATTTTTTAATTACATGGTTGATAATTTGAAACTGAGTCAAAATTGAAGGTCAATAACTCTACATGTCATGCGTTAATAATTTTAGCAATAGCTGTTAATATACTTTTCGTGGAGTGGTTTGACTCGGGTCAAACCTACTGGATCTAAACAACCTGCTTCATTAAACTGTCTAAAAGATGAAAAATGAAGAAGACTCATTTTTCAATAGCAAGTACTATCTGTAAGCCACGAGTCAAAAAACCTTGAAATACAGCTGTAGTTATGCTCCATATAGTGTAGTTTCATGTGCAAGTTAGAAATTTATGGCACCTAAACAAGTTTTTTAATTAAGTGGTCTCAAAGTTGTTAATTTAAGAAAAAGGTTAATTAGTTTATAAGTCATGAGTCGGAACAAGTGATGTAATTTTAGATTCAGGTTGATAACCTATGAAACTTAATAAATTTCCTTAATCAAACGATTAAAATGCTGATATATATATTTTAAAAAAATAGGTTTCAAGATCAATGACTCTATTATCCACACACTATAAATCAGTAACTCTGAGTAACCGCTGTAATTGTACTCTATGCGATATAGTTTTAGATTCACGTTAGAAACTCATGGAAGATTGCTAAATTAAATGGTCCTTTAGTTGGCAATTTTGTTAATTAGATCAAACCAAACATTATATTTATTTCCTTGAGGAAGAAGATACAATGAAGTAAGATTAATTCTCTGAGACATAAGTGCCATAGAATCATAGGAATGTTTGTGAAATTTCTTATCGGTAAGCTCACATATTTTGTATTTCTCTCTGTAACCCCAAACGCAGGTCCACTAGGTTTTGCAAATCTGCTTTTTGTTCTTTACTTTTTTTCCCTTTTCTTTACATATATATTGATTTGATATTTTTGCTTTTGAGCATTAATTCCTTTATTTAAAAAAAATCATTACTTAGTTGTTTCTATGCCAGATTATGATTTAAGTATTTGCTCATTCTCTAAAATATAGTACGTCTAAAATGTAGTAAGTAATAAGTAGTAATTTAATTATTATAAAGTCAAAAATAACAAATAGAGCAGATGAATTGAGCACAATGTTATACCATGCAGCGCACAAATTGGCTGATAAAAAAAAGCAATTTTTAAAAACAATTACAAGTTCTATAAGTATGTAAGTTGGATCCAAATCTGCATTTAGAGTAAAATTGCAGCTGTGTCCCAAAGATTTTCCTCGTGACTTAAGAATAATAAACTTTAGACTGGATCTTTTATACTGAAATCATCATTTTTGAGACCATTTACTTAAGAAAATTGATTAGATCCTGCGGTTTTCTGAGCTCAGCGTAAAATTACACCAACTTGAGTATTTACTGCTGTTACTCAAAGTACTGTTTTATGGCTTATAGAGTCATCGACCAAAAACTTCGACTCTATGTATTTTAAGAGAAAATCATTGACAAAGTTACAATCTTTATGTAAAACTTGTCTCCTAATGAAAATTTCTTAAATAATGCTCTTCTACCCCCCTAACCTTGCGGGAAAAAATGATCAGTTTTCTAAATCTTATACTGTGTGAAATTATCAAAGATGCAATTTATTTTTTGTTCTGACAACTGCAGTTGCGATGTTACACTTCCTTCATAGTGTGCAAATCATCGTTAGTCATTTTGTAAAACATTTTTGCATTTTCCATGTAAAAACAATGTTTTCACATGAAAATACAAAGCTTGTTAATACGAATAACAAATCTATTTACATTTAGGGAAATCGCAAAGATTTAAAATTTTCTTGTCAATCTAAACTTCCTATATGATCTGCAGATTCCCTTATTCGAGTCTTGGGAAACAAAAAACAAATTTATGCTGAAATAAATCACAATGGTTTCTCTTGAAAATAAAAAATCCAACTTTTCATATGGTCCCCTGCTACCCCATTCGTGTTGTTGGGAAATCAAAAAGTGAAAGATCTAACTTTTGTGTAGCCCGTAGATACCCCATTCAGCTTTAAGGAAAAAACAATCCCATTCCTATTTTTTAAGTCAAAGGGGTTTCACGATAAAAAAAATACGAAATCGGAAATTTTTAATGACCGCAGGATCCCTAATTCAATTTTTTAGGAGATTAATGTTGAATCGAAATAATGCGAAATCTAAAACTTGATATCATCCTCAAAAATCCCATACATATTTAGGATAATAAAAATGCAACATTGCAGGTTGCACTTGATCTGCCAGTATATCTAGGTATCGCGTGGATGTTTGTTTACCCTCGTACTATTACACTTTTTTGTTAAATTACTTAAAAATATTTTATATCGTGGACACTTCGCGGCACCCCCCCCCCCCCGTATATTTTTATGGCACGCCAAAGAGCCACGGAATACGCTTTGGGCACCAAATAATACAAGGAAGAGAGCATTTCGAATACATCTGAAAGGGAAAATTTTGGACAGGGGAGGAAGGAAAGGAAGGAGGTGAATCCTCAGAAATATAAATACATACATTAAATTTACACTATAAGCATATCTATGTTCATTTGTAATCTGTATTATGTCTGTAAAAGTAAGTTTTAAGTGTGCCAAAAGGTTGCTTTCTTTGCATTGAAACTTAGTCGGTAACGAAAACACATTTACAGATTTCATCTAGTGTCCTAGATGCTAAGACTAAAAAAAGTGTGTCACACACAATAGAAGTGAACTTTTGCTTTTCTTTTTTTACGCTCTGAACTTTCACTCCACCCTCACGTTTTCCTTAATACCGCGCTCTCGTTCTTTCTGTGCCTGACTTAGGCATATTCACAACAAAATTGTTTGGTTTAATGAAGAATATATATTATAAACTACAAAAAAATCCGCTTTTTAATTTGGCCTAAAACAATGAAAAATAGTAGTAATTATAAAGTTAATTTTGTTTATGAGAAAGTTAAACCACTTTTAAGATTGAACTTAAGTAATGTGGATGACGCTTTTCATCGGATGACTTGATTTGAGTAAAAGATATATTCGAAAGCCTACTTTATTTGAAAAGTTAAAACTGCCCAAAATCCACAACTAGATGTTTGGTTATGTTCAGCCCAGAAATTATTTTTTTAATTTAGCAACAAAACCAACTTTATAATTACAATTAATTTTCTTTGTTTTTGGTAACAATTGAGAAGCATAAATACTCTAACTTTATGATTACTATTATTTTAATTGTTTTTAGCAATAATTAAAAAACAACAACGTCGCAAAACAAAAATATGGATCCGAATTTCAAAGCTATCGCATGAAAAGTTTCACTTCAAAAGATTGTTGTTTTTTGAGGAAAAAAAGATTTAGGGGAAGAGGGAGGGTTTAAATGATCATTTGGATTCAGGTGGGTTATTTTATATAAGAATCGACAAAAAGCCGTTTTTTTTTTTTTTTTGGTCGCGCAGTGTTATTATTATTGTCACTGTTAATGGCTTAATGAATTCTGCAAATGTGCTTTCTTTACCGACAGAGTTTAAATGCAAGGAAAGCAACCTGTTACTACTCATCCAAGCTGATGCAACGAAAGGAAATGCGTCCTTACCACACAAAGAATTCTTGCTTGAAATCACAGTCTCAGTGTAAGGAAAAGCTCATCCTTAGTTATGCATGGAGAGAGTTATGCATTGAGAGCACGTAGCTTATCTATTTTTTACAGAAAGGTAGGTTTTGATTATTTCTGTTTAGAGCTAAATTGTTTCACGTTTTTTTTTTCTTTTAATTTAGTAGCATTGGAATGTGGGGCAAAGTGAAATAGCTATGATGACTGAGCTTTTTTAAAATGAACAATTGGAAATTTGTTCTGAAATTTCAGTACAAAAAGAAAGAACTTGTTTTTTGTAAAACTTTCATTTAGCTTTTTTTTGGCAGTAAATTTGCGCAATAAAAAAAAGAGTTGAATTTTGCACTCTTTTTTTTTCCTTGGGAAAAGTGAAAAATAAAATTTTTTTCAAAGAAATAATTTCTATTTGATTATAAAAAGTATTTTCGATCAAATGAACCTGTAAAAAAATGTGAAACATTTTAAAGTTTTTTTATCTGAAAGAGCTCGCTTAAAAACGTAGAATTGGACCATTTATTAAATAATTTGACAAAGTTTACTATTTTTAAAAAAATATTTAAATCGGTGCGCAGACTCATTTCATTTTTTACGCTTCTGCGCATGATATGACAAATGATGAACTGCCATTCACTGTTACCATTTGTGCAGAGCGCAATATTTTATTATCATATTTACTCACATGTACTGGCAACAAAAGCCTAGCTAATGCTATGGGAAACTTCAATAGTCCAATCGGCAAACAAGTTTTTTTTACGGTATTTTTAAAGCTGCATTATCGTTTCTGTAGAGCACAATGGTTTTTCGTTCTTTCTTTCTAATTTATAAGCATTATCGATTAAGATCCTTGACTATTTTTCTGAATCATCAAATTGCGGCATTCCAAATCAAGGACAGTTTAAGCAATGACAGCCTGAAATAATTCAATAGGATCTCCTTCAAAAGGGTTATTAGCTGATTTCAAGGGCAGTCTTTCACACAATTCGTGATTCGAATTAGTTCCTTTGAAGAAAGGAAGATTTTTCGCCATCAAGAAGAATCTAAAAATTATTTGTTTTATTCTAGAAGAAATCCTGTTCTCTTTAAATAATTATAATCACATCTTAAATTTTAATTGGCTTAGAACCTCACGAGCTCTTGTAATTGAAAAAAAAAAAAAAATGTCGATAGGTATTTTGGGAGATTCGAAAGTCAGTAAGCTTTTTAAAAGCTTAAAATTTTTGAACTATTCGCAAAGAACGACGCAGTATTTTCAGAAACGCTGGAAAACACGTGTATTATCATTAATAAGTTTAAAAAATTTCTTTTAGTTACACTTTTGACAAAAAATAAAGTAGTGTTTTATGAAGAATACTATCTGACCTTGTGCGACAGAAGCAATAGAATTAATTGAATACTACCTGGACACCCAGGATGTTGTTTTGATGTTTCTTTAAAAAGCGCTTTTGCACATGCAATTTTCGACAATTCAAAATACTGAATTCAAAACGAATTTCGATAAAATTTTATCTTTATTATGTGGTTAGACATGCTATTGTTACGTGGAAAAGCTTTTATCAGTAAAAATTTTACAAAACTGAAGAATCACGCAAAATTGTCTCCAAGATTTCTAGATCTGACACCTTGCGATTTTTGTTTGTGGGACTATTAAGAATCACGTGTTCATAGAGATCGACCTAGTACTTTGACTCATTGAAAAGAATCTTTACCCCACCATGTGTAACGTATACTCTCTAAAAGAAACGTTCAGAAGGAGCTTTTCTGTCGTCTGAAGGCGGTACTTCTCAATGATAGAAACGCACAACATATCTGTAATTTTGAAATGCTTTTAAGAATCAAAATAAGGTGTACTATGTTACTCCATCGATTCCGTTCCAAACCATCTTTTGGTAAAAGACTGTGCAAGCCGCATCGTTTTGTTGTAAATTTAAAACGTCAAAACTCCTCACACTTTTCCGTAATAGCCGTTATTCGTAACAACCATGTATAATTTATACTGTGAATAGAAATCCACTAATACTATCATTCATTTAAAAAAAGTTGCTCACGGCATACCCACGTTCATCCAAATTGTTCCATTAGATCAGTAATATTCTTTGAAGGAAAAATAACTAAAATCACAACTAAAAGTAAGAAAATATACCTATGGAAAATGAGTCAAAGAACTTTATTCAGGTTTAGTTGAATAAAGTAATTATAGTTAATTTTGCAAGATATTTCTCAGTTGCCGAATGGTAAGATATCTTTTCCATTCCAAAAATCGCTGGTTCCATTTCAGCATGCCAAAAAATTTAGTTATTAAATTTCACTATATAAAAAAATAAACTGTTTGAAAAATTGCTAAATTAAACTTAAGTAAAATAGTGCACTAATGGGGATGTTTCTATCGGTGAAAAGTACAACTTTTAGTAACTGAAGTTGATAGAATAAGCAAAAAGCATGGATCAAGTAAAAACTTTTATTTTAAAACGTTCAATTTTTAATTTTTTTTAACTGTTCGACATTTCAAACAAGGCGTGGCCTTTATGACGTCACACGTGATGAACTTTGGCACGATAATCCACTGGCCCGCTAAATGTTGACGCTTGCTGTCTACCGCGTTTCCACGTATGATAATCAAGAAGCGCATTAAATATTGCGCTCTACGCTTGTTATCAACCAAATTGTTGTCAGTCCATATGAGTAAAGAAGCGAATTAAATATTGCGCTCTGCGTTAATGGCATATGTGAATGGCATTTCATCACCTGTAATGTCATGTGCAGAAGCGTAAAAAAATAAATTGAATCTGCGTACCGATTAAAATATTTGTTTAAAAATATACTGGCCATTAAAATTGATACACCAGGAATAAATGCAGATAACAGAATGATATTTATTGGACACATAGATTATGTTGCAAATAACAAATGATTAAATTCTCAAGAAATTTGGGGTGAACACATCCTGAGAAATTAGTACCCAGAACTACCACCTCTGGCTCCTCACAGCGCTTATACGTCTAGGCATTGATTCATACAAATATTGGATGACATGTATAGGTAAAGACATCCATGCAGCTTCAACAAAATGCCACAGTTCATCGACCGTAGTGGCTGGCGTTTTCTGACGAGCCAGTTGTCCAGCAACCATTGACCAGACGTTTTCTATTGATGAGAGATCTGGAGAACGTGCTGGCCATAACATCAGTCGAACATTTTCCGTATCAAAAAAAAAAAAAAAAAACTGCCCAATACCGGCATCATGCGGTCGTGCATTATCCGGCTGAAACATAGTTTCGCATTGCTTGAATAAAGGTTAGTGCCACGGGTCGTAACACATCAGAAATGTAACACCGACTGTTCAAAGTGCCGTCAATAAGAACAAGTGACCGAGATATGTATCGAATGGCACACCATACCATGACGCTAGGGGATGGGCCAGTATGACGATGGCGGTTACACGCTGCCAGTGTGCGTTCACCACGATCTCGCCAAACACGGATGTGACCATCATGATGTTGTAAGCAGAACCTGGATTCATCAGATAAAATGATGTCTCACCATTGGTACACCCAGGGGTGTCGCTGATCACACCATTGAAGGCGCTCTTCTATGTGATGCAGCGTCAATGGTAGCCGCATCCACGGTCTCCGAGCTGACAGTCCATGCTACTGTACACGTCGCCGAACTGTTCATGCAGACACTTGTTGTCTTGAAAATAAACCCATTTCTTGACTCAGGGCTCGTGACGTATATATATCGTGACGTTTCCATAATGGCTGTACGATCCATTATAGAAATGCGGATAACATGCCTGTCTACTCGGCTGCTAGTGATTACTGGCCGTTGAGAACCAGCACGGCGATCTGTATTACCATCCTGAACCAATCGAATACATATTCTGCTAACCGTCATTGGATCTTGACTGACGCGAACAGCAGTACTGCGATAGGATAATCCGCGGTAAGCTACAATTCGACCTCAATCAAAGGCAGAAACCTGCTGGTACGCATTTCTTCTTACACGAATCATCACAACAATTTTCCACCACGTAACAGCGTTCAAATTGAATTTGCACGTGGGAAATTGGCTGTACAATTTTCTCTTTTAAACACATTGTAGGTGTCGCTGTGGGCGCCTGCTTTGTCTGAATGCACTGGAAAGCTAATCATTCGCATATTGCATCATCTTCCTGTTGTTTAAATTTCATGTCTGTACCATGTCGCCTTTTTGGTGTAGCAATTTTAATGGCCAGTAGTGTATTAAACTTAGTTAAATTATTTTTAAAATTGTCAAACCCTATGTTTTTAAGCATGCTCTTTCAGAAAGAAATACTTCTAAAATTTCGAAAACGACCCCATTCTAAACAGAAATTCAATATATGTCCAAAAGCATTAGGACGCTTTCAAAAATTCACATTTTTACGTATTTCTCGAGAAATGAAAGATTAATTACCCTGTAATTTTTTTCACATAAAAAGTATAATCCAGCTGTGATTTTACACTAAACATTATGTGGACTATTCATTTTGGGGCCCAGCAACAAATTAAGAAAACAAAAAATATTTGTTTTATCACCCTTCCTTGCAAATAGCTGGAAAACATCTGTAAATTTCAGAAATAAGTTAACAAACCATGTAAAACTTATTATTTATATTTTCTTGAAAGTATGTCTTATACCCACGCAGATACAATAGTCTAATATCCATCTGCAGAATTACTACGTTCATAGAGTTTTAAAGTTAAAATCATGCATTATGAAAGGAGCAATGTGTTTTGGCTAGGTTGCCTAGAAAAAATTGTCCTCAAGTATTTTTCATCAAATTAATATTGCTTGACATTTTGGGGTAAAAATTAGGTATTTGTTATTGAAATAAACAACTCTACTTCAAGGAAATATTCCTAGAGAACTTGAAAAATTACGGTTGCCGTTGCGCAACTGACCGCTACCTATTTACAGCCAAATTTAAACGGGTACTATTTTGAGACGGTTATATATTCAGAAAGTATAGTCATTTATATATCAAATTAAAGCTATATTTTCTGAACGTGATCAACTAAGGTTGCCTTCGCAAAAATGGCCGCAAATGGGGGTTGCCAGCTGTTAAAGATTGCTTAGAATGAAAAAGGATATGCTTGGCAATATTCGTTCAACAGGGAGCTCATTTGAAAGGAAAAGTTTTTGGTGTTTAGTTGGATTAAAACCTGAAGCATTTTAAAATTACTTTGCTTCAAAAATCTTGGAAGAAGGGGGGTGGGGCAATAGACAAGTCACCTAAATGCCCAAATATAGGGCCTGCCCAATTTCGCCGAATGATA
Organism: Uloborus diversus; assembly: GCF_026930045.1. Lineage (NCBI taxonomy): Eukaryota > Metazoa > Arthropoda > Arachnida > Araneae > Uloboridae > Uloborus > Uloborus diversus. The sequence goes on along the minus strand of NC_072740.1, from coordinate 113,205,420 downwards.
ACAATTTTGCCAAATGGAACTACAAATTTTACCGAATTAGGATATTTTTGAAATATCGTCAAACAAGATTTGTCGAATAAGGAAAGTTTTGGGAGGTTACAGTGACCTGCCCTCCCCCCCCCCCTTTCATGGTTGAACAGGATATGCCCTTTGTTGTACGAGTTTCAAAATTCATCACGCATGCGTCAAATACTAGTGTTATCAACCAATGGTGCAGACAGTAGTAGAGACGAATTTCATATGCTCCGAAAGAAATAAAAACAGTAATTTTTTGTGTGGTTAGATTGAAAATCTCATAGTCATATATGTATTCCTCAATAAAAGGAAATCTATCTTTTATCTATAAAGTCAATTATAAAGGATTAATGTGAAAAAATATGACCATGTTGTTTATACACTGCTCGTCATTGAAAATGCAACACAAAGGAGTGCTCAGAAATTTATGCAACTTTTAGAGTAGACCTACATCACTCAGTTATGTAAATGATGTAAAATGCTCAGCTCTCCGACGCACGTGAAGTAAGATATAAGGGAAGGAACTTGCAGAATGGACAATATTCGTGTCGTTATTTCTGACTGGAGAATTGTCGAAGAAATTTTGTTTTTGACTTAGAGGATACGTGTAACACTAGAGAATGCCAGGCCGCCGTCAACGAAGGCACTTCCATCAGATAGATGATTTTACGAGAGGTATGGGGATCAGACTGAGATGGGGAGGTTGGTCCGTACGTCAAATCGCAGCTGATACCCACGTGGATGCGAGCACGGTTCATCGGCTATGCCGAAGATGGTTGGAACAACGAAATGTGGCAAGATTGAGGGGTGCAGGGGCAGCCAGAGTGACGTCAGAACGCGCTGATCGACGCATCCACAGACAAGCTGTAGCAGACCCAAAGTCACTTGTCCTCGATTCTGCAGAAGGTGCAAGATACCCTGAATGTTTCCGTGTGAACCAGAACCATTTCCCGTCGTTTAGTCGCACGTGGTCTGCAATCATGGCGTCCGCTAAGAAGACTGCCATTGACCCCACAACATAGCCAGCAACGTTTAGTATGGTGCCGAACTAGAGCGACGTGGATGACAGAAAGGCGAAATGTCGTGTTCTCAGATGAATCCTTAGTCTTGCTTATCCAGTGATAGTCGCCGCATACGTTTGTGGCGTCGACGTGGAGACAGATCTAATCCGGCAGTAACTGTGGAACGTTTCACCGCACGAAACGTGGCATAATGGTTTGAGGCGCTATTGCGTACGATTCCATATCACCTCTAATTCGTATTCAGGGCACGACGTATTCATATGACGGCCCAACGATACTTGGATAATGTGCTGCGGCCGGTGGCAATCCCTTACCTTCAAGGGCTGCCTAATGCAATTTTTCAGCAGGATAATGCCCTACCACACATTGCTTGCATCTGCCAACATGCTCTCCAAGGCACACAGATGCTTCCCTGGCCACCATACTCTCCTGACCTGTCACCAATCGAACACGTGTGGGATGTGATTGAACGCCGTTTGCAGTCTCTGTCCCTACCTCGTTCAGAAGACGAACTGTGGCAAATGGTTGAAAGGGAATGGAGAGACAACCCTCTGGACACCATCCGCATGCTTATTGACTCTATGCCTGTGACGTGTAGACATGTATCGCTGTCCGCGGTTGGTCCTACATGCTACTGAGCCGACGCTTTTCTCGCTCTGTATTCTGCCTATCATTTTGAAATTAGAATCATTTATTATTCCTTGCTATCTCTGTCTTTTTTTCCAAATTTCATCACTTTCTGACCATTCCTTCTTGGTGTTGCATTTTTAATGTCGAGCAGTGTATATAAGACAATAGTGCTGCCACTGGGGACTTAAAAAGCGATATCGCAACTGTTTTGAAGTAAAGCATATTATGACGACTGTTTTAGCCTAACTTAAGATAAAAACGATTGTTTTGTAAAAAACTGCTTCTATTTCACCCTAAAAGCAACTAAAATTTAAAAAATTTGACGTATGCAACAAATTGTTGGAACTGTATGGAAAAAAAATGCTTTAGCTTCAAGTATCATCGGCAAAACTTTTCTAATTTCAAACTCAGTCAGGTCTGCCAAATTACGCACGAAAAGTTGCCAAATGGGTTAGCGTGGTTTTTATTTATTGCTCAATATATGATATCGTCCCCCACCCATTTTTTCTTCTTGCGCCGGCCGGAAATAGTTTAGATTTCACAAACAAATGTTATATTTTTAACATTATTTTTCGACGAAACAATACTCATTAAAAAAACACTTTTTAAATGATTTGTTATTAAAATTAAGCACAACTTTTTTTTTTTTGAGCAATCACGATTGCTTATTGTTCTCATTTGACTGTTTTTGGCGTTACGCTGATTTTATTTTCCCGTCAGCACCCTCTGCAGCATCACCGTCGACCGGCCGCCTCACGATGCTGCTCCTCTTGCGAAAACAGTGTCCAGGTTGCGTCCATATCCTACACAGACACGCATACATACTCACACTCCTACACACATACACGCACTCATGCCTGCACACAGACACAAACACACATAAGATAAATAAATACCTTTGTGCTGAATAGTAAAGTCAGACCAAACAACGTAAGTAGAAGCACAAATTTGTAAATTACAGCAGACACGTGTTTCGGCGTTACAGGGAACGCCTTTTTCAATGCAAAAAATAATGAGCTTATGGATGAAAAGACATCCGACAAAAGCCAAGAGCAGATAAGCATGCAGCTTAAAAGATAAAAACAGCGGATTAGCCAAACACCAATGACAAAGTTATAAATCGATCAGGAACCAATAGGAATGCAAGCAAAGGCTAGGAGCTTTCTCTTAGGTACGAACCCAGAAAGAAAGAATTCAATTGGACAAGGATTAAGCCAAAGCTTAAACAAAAAGAAAAGAAATTGTCAGTAACCGTGAACCGCAAGAAAGGAAAAGCAGAATGGAAAACCATGAAATAAAATAAACAGAAACAAAAAATATTCGAAAAAAGGAAAAATGCCCCAATTCATCAGATCTTGACTTTTGGGAATCCTTTCATATTTTGAGGAACAGTTCTAACTTAGTTAACGATCTTAGTTCAGTTCCATATTTTTCTAACATTTGGCTCCCATATCTTTAATACTCCCCCTTTTTTCCCACTCATTTTTATCTATCTTCCTTTGTTTATTTTTACCTTTTTGTCTTGATTGACACCCCCCCCCCCCATTTTCTTCTATTTATCTTTATTTTTCCTTTTTTCGAATATTTTTTGTTTCTGTTTATTTTATTTCATGGTTTTCCATTCAACTTTTCCTTTCTTGCGGTTCACGGTTACTGACAATTTCTTTTCTTTTTGTTTAAGCTTCGGCTTAATCCTTGTCCAATTGAATTCTTTCTTTCTGGGTTCGTACCTAAGAGAAAGCTCCTGGCCTTTGCTTGCATTTCTATTGGTTCCTGTTCGGTTTATAACTTTGTCATTGGTGTTTGGCTAATCCGCTGTTTTTATCTTTTAAGCTGCATGCTTATCTGCTCTTGGCTTTTGTCGGATGTCTTTTCATCCATAAGCTCATTATTTTTTGCATTGAAAAAGGCGTTCCCTGTAACGCCGAAACACGTGTTTGCTGTAATTTACAAATTTGTGCTTCTACTTACGTTGTTTGGTCTGACTTTACAAACACACATGCTTACAGACATACACACGAACGCCTACACGCACACGCGCGCACACACTCACAGCACTGCATACACAACAGTCACACACGTGCATACATACAATCACACACGCACCTACACAAACACACACGCTCGTGATTGCGAAAAACATAATTTGAATTCAAGATGCCAAAAATTCAAATTAATTTTCCTTTTTTTTTGTTTTACATGAAACATTTCATTTTTTTAACATCGTGTCTTACGAGCTCCAAAACATCACGACAGCTGAACAGAGATGAGAACCTTAGAGCAGCAATTAGTAAATGGAGGGAGCGAGTCCAATCATTTGCTTATATAAAAACTAAGGCAATGACCTCTAGTAACGTGACTCAACAAAGAAGAATGGTTCATATATTTTGTGTCAAACTAGCGACAGAAACCTGATTTCTTCCAGTGCGTTGTTTTAAAATGTATCACGGGACTTGGGGTCTTTGCTTCAGCAATGAAACTTCTTAATGGGGAAAACACATGAAATTGACGCATTCGCAATGACTTTATAACCTCGTACCGCTGGCTATTGCCATCATTGACAAACAAATATTGAAAAGCGCGAACTCTGTCATTGTGAGTTATCTTTAGCAGCTGGCAATCCCTATTTGGGGCCACTTTTAAGTAAGCAAAACTTAGTTTATCACATCCAGAAAAAAACTGCTTTAATTTGATATATAAATGATGAATATACTTTATGAACGTATAAACGTTCCAAAGTAGTACCCGTTTACATTTAGCTGCGAATGCGTAGCGGCCAGTAACGCAACGGCAACCATTGCTTTTCAAGTTCTCTAAGTATTTTTCTTTGGAGTAGAGTAGAGTAGTATGTAGTGTTTGTAGTGGAGTAGAGTAGAGTAGAGAAGTATGCCTTCATGCATACGCACACACACGCTTACACACCTACACGCCTTCATACATACACACACGCTTACACGCCTGCACACACACACTTGCGCCTGCTAGCGAGCACGAGCGCGAACGAGCCCGTGCTTACGAGTCATTCTTTACAAAACTGAGCGCAAAGTAAATGGGGGCCTGATAATTGAAACCTTAAATTCCCCTGAGAATTTCAGGACATGTTAGTTGACTTGTGATAAGAACAAGTGTATATTCTCTTCTCAAATACATAAAACAGTGTATGTTTCTCTTTTCTTTAGTAGTTAAACGCTCGAAAAATTGATGATTTAAAAAAATAGCTTAAGCTCCAAGGGTTATGACAACAACTAGTCGATAATTTTGCAACTCCGCATAACTTTTATTTCATATAGTGTAGTTTTAGAATCAGATTAAAAACTCATAACAAGTAATTGAAATACTATTTTTTGTGTCAAATTTTATTTCTTGTAGTTTATCTTTAGATTAAGGTCAGAAGCCTTCCCCTTTCACAGATCTAATAAACATTTTTAGTTAAATAGTCTTAAAACTGATATTTTGAAATACACTCCTGGTTGTGAAAATTGCAACAACATGAAGGAAGTATCATAGTTGAATGAAATTTAATACACAGTAGAGTGGTAATGGTACAGATAGAGACATATAAAGAGACAGAAATTAGTATTTTGTGTGGCCACAGCTTGCCGCAATAAGAGCTGCTACACGACTCGGCATGGAGTGAAACAAAGTTTGAATATCTCCTTGCGGAAAAGTATTCTATCTTGTTTGTATGCGCAACCAAAGTTCGTCTGTCGAAGCAACAGGACGAGGATCACGAGCTAGATGCGACCCAACGAAATCCCACACATGTTCAATCGGTGACATATTCGGGGAATATGCAGGACAAGGAAGAAGCTGTACCAGCAACGAATCAAGGAGGGATTTGACAGTCCTGGCGACATGTGGTCGGACATTATTCTACTGGAATACAGCCCCTGGCAATCCTTGCAGGAAAGGAATAGCTTGGGGCTGTAAAACTTTGTTTATGTATCATATACTGTTCAAATTGCCCACAATTCGTAGCAATTGTGATCGTCCATGATATGCTATGGCACCCCAGACACCAGCGTTCGCCCACTGTGGCGTTCGATAATGCACTCCGAAATGTGCCGTTCACCGGCATACCGGCTGACACGAATTCGGCCATCATGGAGCCACAAATTGAAGCGAAATTCGTCAGAAAAAACGACCTGCTGCCAATCAGCATGCCAGCTCCTATGCGCATTGGCCCATTGTAGCCGCAGGCGGCGATGGTTTTGCGTGAGAGGAATCCTGTATAAAGGAATCCTTGCGCTCAGATCACGCTGCAACAGACGTCTCCGAATTGATGAAGCACACAATGAAACACCTATAGCTGTTAACCACTGTGCTGCCAATTGTCTAGAAGAAGCAGTGTGGTCCGTCAGCGCCATACGCACAAGGTGTCTGTCATCACGAGCTGACGTCACATTTCGTGGTCCATTCCCGGATTTCCGAGTTGTCCGACCCTTGTCCGTTCACTGCTTCCAAACGCGCATGATTGTGCTGCTGTTACGCTGCACACGAGTGGCTACTGCACGATAAGACAATCCAGCTTCACGAAGGCCGACGATTCTGCTCCGTTCAAACTCCGAAATTTGCTAAAATTTCGCTTTCTTTCTTTCTTTGAAGAGGCATACTAAAGATTCAGTTAATGTTTACTCTAGCATAAAACCACCGATTATCATACACGCCTCGCTACAGCAGTCTATTTATATTCGGTTCGATCCGTCGTTCAGAGGGCGCTGCTCAGTATACGCATGCGCTCCCGGTCTGCAATACTAAGCATTTGCATATCATGCCCTACTCTGCATTTCCTGCAATTTTCAGCTCACTTGCGTAAGTCCTTCGTGGTGTTGCAATTTTTACAAACAGGAGTGTAAAAGCTTAAGTTTCAAGATAAATTACTTTGTAAGCCACGTGTCTATAGCTTTGAAGCACAGTTTTAAATATACTATATATGAGGCAGTGAGAAGCAAAGGGATGTATGTGAACGTTTTCAAACATTGTGTAAAATGCGTTTAAGTATAACATCCAAGGTAGGCTTTCATTGAAATTGTTTTCTAAATTATGCTGTATAGCAGCAACTACCATGGCTTCTAGTATCATCTCTTGTCCTATGACAGAGGAGATGTTCTCCTACCATGTGTACTGGTTATCTCCAAACTTTTAATTTTGCCATTGGCAAAATTAAAGCAAAACATCCCTTTGATTCTCAGCGCCTCATATGGCGTAGTTTTAGATCCACGTTACAAACTCATGGGGCCTACGCAATATGTTTATTCACAGTCAAATATATATATATATATATATCTCCGTTTCGTACCTACAGTATGTCACTAAAAGTATTGGGACACTATCATAAATTCACATTTTTACGGACTTATCGAGAAATATGAGACTAATTGTTCTGTAAGGTTTGTCGAATAAAAAGTGTTATCCAGTTGTCATTTTTCAATAAAAAGAAAATCCCCCTCACATTTAAAGGACCACCAATAAAGTAAAAAAAAACAAATACGATTTTTTTTATCATCTTTCGTCACAAACAGCTGGTAATGAGCAATAAATTTCAGAAAAAGTTTGCGAAATATAGAATTTATTTTTAAAATTTCGTGAAAATATGAATTATGTTCGTGAAGATATATAAGCATTTCTTTTAAAAATACTAATTTCGCTCGCAGATTTTGGGCTTATGACACGCATGGTTTTCCTTCAACCCTTACCAAACTTTAGAATATTTGACAGCACCCAAGAAAAACATAAGACTAAAATTTGATATAATATCCAGAATTAAAAACCCAATTAGATCGGTCAATTCATAGTCAGATTAGAAATAACTTTTAACAAGTTTAGATACTAACTGCTAACCAGTATTAAGGTTTTCTATTTAATAAGCATTACATTTTAACATAAAAATATTTTTTAGAGCAGTCTATCTTCCATGTGAAGTTAGGAAAAAAGTTGAGGAAACTTCATAAAAGGTTGGTTACTACCAACGGCGAAGAAATTTAAACAGTCTTTAAGAAACTAGTTTCCATTTGTATAACTTATTACAATAAGTTGTGTTACTCGTGATCAAGATACTTGGTCCTACTGCGAACCGTGTAACGAAATCTAGACGTGTTTTGTCAGAAAGTCTGTTTTGTTGCTAACCAAGCTATGATTTTCTTATAGGTGTATAGTGTAGCTCTTGTTTAACTTGATGCTTGGTGAAGACCTAATTCATATTTGAATTGAAAGATGAGAAAATATCCTAATCTAATCGATCTGATAAATCTAATGTCGGGTTATCTTGCAGACTATTTTTGAATTTTTAATCTGTGTCGCAGACTGCTGAAAAACATTTTGCCACTGTGGTAAGAAAAACGACTACTATTGAAAACTTATACCAGATCTATAATACAAGTTCAAAAAAGCTGAAGATTTTTTTTTTGTTTATCATAGTAAATGTTTTTTTTTTCTCTCTCTCTCTTTAGTGACTCCTGATGAAAGAGTTCCATACTGCTGCACTGTAACCAATAGCATATACGTCTCTTACTCTGGTCCTTCGGAAGATTGACACAACTATCAAGAAAAGCAGTGATCGTTTATGCGTGGTTTTAGACATCTTGTGACGGGGCATATATACCCCTTTTTTTTTTTGCTCGTGGAATGAAAACATCCAAACAGTCCCACAAAACTATTATCCATGTTCTGCAATGGCCCACCTGACTGATTATGAAATGCTCACTGATGTGGTTTTATGCGACTCTCTGTAAGCTTAGAGTGAACGCAGAGTGCAAAAGCAACTCTGTATGAACAGGAACTGCTTTTTTAAAACAAGGTCAGGAAGTTAATGTCAAGAAATCAAAAAATACTTAAAATTGAATATTTGAAACACTTAAAATTGTGTGGCCAAGATCCAGGGAAATTATTGCATTTTCGTATCTTACTTAATAATGTGCTAAGTATAATTTTTCTCTTTAAATAAAATTTAAGGGGCTCAAGCACTGAGGCGAGGGAAAAAACGATCGCTCTCCCTTATCCTTTGGTAAGTGAAAGGTAAGTGACGCTCCAGTCTTTTAGGTTAAATTGAAGAGTGTAGGGCTAAGTTGTAATATAATTGTAAGGCATAGATGGCGGCAGTGTTTTTTCTTCCGACGAACTGTCGCGATGAGACAGAAATGAGAAAAAAGAAATTACTTTTTCCAATATTTCTCCACAAATTATTAATTATTGCTTAATATTCGTCTGTTCCTTAAAAAAAAAAAACCTCACTGTTGCTCCCAATAGCTCAGTCGATAAAGTGCTGGCCCTGTGACCCAAGGGTCTCTGGTTCGATCTCGGCTGCAGGCAGGGACACTTTCAACATTTATTAGTCGGTTCCTTTAAAAATTTATTAGTTTATAATTCATATTTTTTTTTATTAAATATATATATATATATATATATATATTTTTTTGGTTTTCTTATTTTACGGGAAACATTGATTTGGATAAGGGATACTCTGGTTTTACTGAATTAAGTTACCTGCGAATCTTATTTGAAAATGAATCAAGAATAATCGAGGTGCATTGTTTGCATTCAGAATGTTAAGTTTGGTCCTTTCTGAAGTTAGATTAACTCAGTCGGTAAAATGGTGGTCCTGTAGCTCAAAAGTCTCTGATTCGATCCTGGTAGCGGGCGGGAAAGCTTTTACTTTTTATTAGCAGGCTCCTTTAAAAGATAATTTATGATTCATATTTAATATTGTTAGTAATTATTTTTGTGATTAAATTGTAATCTAGCTAAATTTGGCGATTATTCCACTATCTTTCATCTAAAATGATCTTAGTATCGTAACCCGTAAATAGTTTCTTGTAATGAAGATACAACTCCCTTACATTCGAATGAAAAATACGATCCCTCAATTTATGCACGCTAAGATTTGTGAATGGAATAAAAAGAAAACATCGAGAAGAATTTCGAAATTTGTGAAAACTTCTCTAGAGAGAGAGAGAGGATTTATAATTGGCCACAGCCGAAAGCGGGATACATTAGTCTCGTTTTAGTTCTTGCTTTGGAAAGTGCGTTTTAGCCTTGCGTTGTGTTTTGCGTATTTTAATGTAAATACGTGGTTGACCGTTGAGTATACGGTGTTAATCGATAGCTGCCTAATTACTATGGTTAATTTAGCAGTTGTTAACGATGTTTCTTGTACATAGGTGTAGAAAAATCTCCTGTATTCTCTCATGAACTGTGTCGGCATTTGAAGAAAGTTTGAAGCAGCACGGAACTGGTAACAGTATTAAAACACTTTAAATCTGCACAAATTGACATAGAATTGTCTTCCCTTCATAAATAATTATTATTCGCAATAGAACAGAATTTTAAAAAAAAATGAATTTCCGAATTAGGAAAATAAAAAAAATGCATTGAAGATTATCGTTCTAAGGGGGACTCGGACCTGGGGCTGCTCGCTTGGAGTCCAAACGCTCTAACCATTAGGCCATAGAGGCTCTGCAGATCGGTATCTTAACATAATAAAAACAAAAAAAATGCACGTTTTTATTATTCGTTTGATCACTTTAAAATCTGCAGGTCGAATAATTAAATTGACATAGGATTTTCCTCCCCTCCTAATACACAAATATTCGCCAAAGAAAATAATAATAATAAACGTTTCAAATTAGAAAATAAATAAATTATTTTCAAATAAAAAAAAAAGAACCGACTTCAAAAAACACAGACGAACTAAAAAGTAAACGAGCTGATTTGTGCATCACATGACTTTCTTTTATTCCAACTTAACGTCATTTTCTCATTATTGGCAGTTTACTCTTTAAATATCAACAACAGTGGCCAAATTGAAACCAGATTTTTTAAAAACATCGTCAAATTTGTCGCCAAGTTGGCGACAAAACTTGGCGACCAAAACACTTGCAGATTCACACACACACTGCAGATTTTAAATTGACGTAAAATTTTCTTCCCTACATAAATAAGTATTATTTGTATAAAAAGGAATTTAAAAAAATGAATTTTCAAATTATAAAATAAAAAACACATAGAAGATTATCGTTTACTTAGGGGCTCGAAGCTGCGGATGCTCGCTTGGAAGACCAACGCTCTAGCCATTAGGCCATAGGTGCTTTGCTAGGCGGCATCTTAAACATAATTTAAAAAAAAATGCACCTTTGTCGTCGATTTAATACTTTAAAATCTGCAGGTCGGATAATTAAGTTGATATAAAACTTTTCTCCCTACAAAAATAATTATTATTCGCAAAGAAAGGAATAAAAAGTAATAATTTTAAAATTAAGAGAATAAAAAAAAACATCGAAGTTTATCGTTCCAACCTGGACTCGAACCTGGGCTGCCCATTTGGAAGCCAAACGCTCTAGACATTAGGCTATCGGAGCTCTTTGTGTCTGGATCTTAAACATAATAAAAATAAAGAAATGCACATTGGAAATTATTAATTCAATTCTTTAAATCTGCAGGTAGAATAGTTAAATTGACATATAACATTCCTCCGTAACAAAAATAATTATTATTCTTAAAGAAAGGAATAAAAATAAATAATTCACAACTTAGAAAATACATTAAAGATTCTCGTTCCCACTGGGACTCGGACCTGGGGCTGCACGTTTGGAAGCCAAACGCCCTAGCCATTAGGCCATTGTGACTTTGCAAGTCGGGATATTAAACATAATAAAAAGAAACAAACGCACCTTAGTTGTTATTGGTTTAAACACTTTAATTATTTGATCTGCAGATTTTAAATATACGTAGAATTTCCATCCCTACATAAATAATTATTATTTGTAAAAAAAAAAAAAAAAAAATTAAAAAAATGAATTTTCAAACTATAAAATAAAAAAACACATTGAAGACTATCTTTTCAACAGGAACTCGAACCTCGGGATGTTTGCTTGGAAGCCAAACGCTCTAGCCATTAGGCTATCGGAGCTCTGTGTGTTTGGATCTTAAACATAATAAAAACAAAGAAATGCACATTGGCTATTATTGATTCAATACTTTAAATCTGCAGGTGGAATAGTTAAATTGACATATAACATTCCTCCGTAACAAAAATAATTATTATTCTTAAAGAAAGGAATAAAAATAAATAATTCACAACTTAGAAAATACATTAAAGATTCTCGTTCCCACTGGGACTCGGACCTGGGGCTGCTCGTTTGGAAGCCAAACGCCCTAGCCATTAGGCCATTGTGACTTTGCAAGTCGGGATATTAAACATAATAAAAAGAAACAAACGCACCTTAGTTGTTATTGGTTTAAACACTTTAATTATTTGATCTGCAGATTTTAAATATACGTAGAATTTTCTTCCCTATATAAATAATTATTATTTGTAAAAAAAAAAAAAAAAAAAAAGAATTAAAAAAATGAATTTTCAAATTATAAAAGAAAAAAACACATTGAAGATTATCGTTCCAACCTGGACAAGAACCTGGGGCTGCTCATTTAGAAGCCAACCGCTCTAGCCATTAGGCTATCGGAAATCACTGTGCCTGGATCTTAAACATAATAAAATCAAAGAAATGCACATTGGCTATTATTAATTCAATACTTTAAATCTGCAGGTGGAAGAATTAAATTGACATATAACATTCCTCCGTAACAAAAATAATTATTATTCGTAAAGAAAGGAATAAAAATAAATAATTCACAACTTAGAAAATACAATAAAGATTCTCGTTCCCACTGGGACTCGAACCTGGGACTGCTCGTTTGGAAGCCAAACGCCCTAGCCATTAGGCCATTGTGACTTTGCAAGTCGGGATGTTAAACATAATTAAAACAAACAAACGCACCTTAGTTGTTATTGGTTTAAACACTTTAATTATTTGATCTGAAGATCTTAAATATACGTAGAATTTTCTTCCCTACATAAATAATTATTATTTGCAAAAAAAAAAAAAAAAAAGAACTAAAAAAATGAATTTTCAAATTATAAAATAAAAAAACTCATTGAAGATTATCGTTCCAACCTGGTCTCGAACCTGGGGATGCTTGCTTGGAAGCAAAACGCTCTAGCCATTAGGCTATCGGAGCTCTTTGTGTCTAGATTTTAAACATAATAAAAACAAAGAAATGCACATTGGCTATTATTGATTCAATACTTTAAATCTGCAGGTGGAATAATTAAATTGACATATAACATTCCTCCGTAACAAAAATAATTATTATTCGTGAAGAAAGAATAAAAATAAATAATTCACAACTTAGAAAATACATTAAAGATTCTCGTTCCCACTGGGACTCGAACCTGGGACTGCTCGTTTGGAAGCCAAACGCCCTAGCCATTAGGCCATTGTGACTTTGCAAGTCGGGATGTTAAACATAATAAAAACAAACAAACGCACCTTAGTTGTTATTGGTTTAAACACTTTAATTATTTGATCTGCAGATTTTAAATATACGTAGAATTTTCTTCCCTATATAAATAATTATTATTTGTAAAAAAAAAAAGAATTAAAAAAATGAATTTTCAAATTATAAAAGAAAAAAACACATTGAAGATTATCGTTCCAACCTGGACAAAAACCTGGGGCTGCTCATTTAGAAGCCAACCGCTCTAGCCATTAGGCTGTCGGAGCTCTTTGTGTCTGGATCTGAAACATAATAAAAACAAAGAAATGCACATTGGAAATTATTAATTCAATTCTTTAAATCTGCAGGTAGAATAGTTAAATTGACATATAAAATTCCTCCGTAACAAAAATAATTATTATTCGTAAAGAAAGGAATAAAAATAAATAATTCATAACTTAGAAAATACATTAAAGATTCTCGTTCCCACTGGGACTCGAACCTGGGGCTGCTCGTTTGGAAGCCAAACGCCCTAGCCATTAGGCCATTGTGACTTTGCAAGCCGGGATATTAAACATAATAAAAACCAACAAACGCACCTTAGTTGTTATTGTCTTAAACACTTTAATTATTTGATCTGCAGATTTTAAATATACGTAGAATTTCCATCCCTACATAAATAATTATTATTTGTAAAAAAAAAAAAATTAAAAAAATGAATTTTCAAACTATAAAATAAAAAAACACATTGAAGACTATCTTTTCAACAGGGACTCGAACCTCGGTATGTTTGCTTGGAAGCCAAACGCTCTAGCCATTAGGCTATCGGAGCTCTGTGTGTCTGGATCTTAAACATAATAAAAACAAAGAAATGCACATTGGCTATTATTGATTCAATACTTTAAATCTGCAGGTGGAGTAGTTTAATTGACATATAACATTCCTCCGTAACAAAAATAATTATTATTCGTAAAGAAAGGAATAAAAATAAATAATTCACAACTTAGAAAATACATTAAAGATTCTCGTTCCCACTGGGACTCGAACCTGAGACTGCTCGTTTGGAAGCCAAACGCCCTAGCCATTAGGCCATTGTGACTTCGCAAGTCGGGATATTAAACATAATAAAAACAAACAAACGCACCTTAGTTGTTATTGGTTTAAACACTTTAATTATTTGATCTGAAGATTTTAAATATACGTAGAATTTTCTTCCCTACATAAATAATTATTATTTGCAAAAAAAAAAAAAAAAAAGAACTAAAAAAATGAATTTTCAAATTATAAAATAAAAAAACTCATTGAAGATTATCGTTCCAACCTGGACTCGAACCTGGAACTGCTCCTTTGGAATCCAAACGCTCTAGCCATTAGGCTGTCGGAGCTCTTTGTGTCTGGATCTTAAACATAATAAAAACAAAGAAATGCACATTGGAAATTATTAATTCAATTCTTTAAATCTGCAGGTAGAATAGTTAAATTGACATATAACATTCCTCCGTAACAAAAATAATTATTATTCGTAAAGAAAGGAATAAAAATAAATAATTCACAACTTAGAAAATACATTAAAGATTCTCGTTCCCACTGGGACTCGAACCTGGGGCTGCTCGTTTGGAAGCCAAACGCCCTAGCCATTAGGCCATTGTGACTTTGCAAGTCGGGATGTTAAACATAATAAAAACAAACAAGAGCACCTTAGTTGTTATTGGTTTAAACACTTTATCTATTTGATCTGAAGATTTTAAATATACGTAGAATTTTCTTCCCTACATAAATAATTATTATTTGCAAAAAAAAAAAAACTAAAAAAATGAATTTTCAAATTATAAAATAAAAAAACTCATTGAAGAATATCGTTCCAACCTGGACTCGAACCTGGAACTGCTCCTTTGGAATCCAAACGCTCTAGCCATTAGGCTAACGGAGTTCTCTGTGCCTGGATCTTAAACATAATAAAAACAAAGAAATGCACATTGGAAATTATTAATTCAATACTTTAAATCTGCAGGTAAAATAATTAAATTGATATATAACATTCCTCCGTAACAAAAATAATTATTATTCGTAAAGAAAGGAATAAAAATAAATAATTCACAACTTAGAAAACACATTAAAGATCTCGTTCCTACTGGGCCTTGAACCTGGTGTTGCTCGTTTGGAAGCCAAACGCCCTAGCCATTAGGCCATTGTGACTTTGCAAGCCGGGATATTAAACATAATAAAAACAAACAAACGCACCTTAGTTGTTATTGGTTTAAAGACTTTAATTATTTGATCTGCAGATTTTAAATATACGTAGAATTTTCTTCCCTATATAAATAATTATTATTTGTAAAAAGAAAAAAAAAAAGAATTAAAAAAATGAATTTTCAAATTATAAAAGAAAAAAACACATTGAAGATTATCGTTCCAACCTGGACAAAAACCTGGGGCTGCTCATTTAGAAGCCAACCGCTCTAGCCATTAGGCTGTCGGAGCTATTTGTGTCTGGATCATAAACATAATAAAAACAAAGAAATGCACATTGGAAATTATTAATTTAATTCTTTAAATCTGCAGGTAGAATAGTTAAATTGACATATAAAATTCCTCCGTAACAAAAATAATTATTATTCGTAAAGAAAGGAGTAAAATTAAATAATTCATAACTTAGAAAATACATTAAAGATTCTCGTTCCCACTGGGACTCGAACCTGGGGCTGCTCGTTTGGAAGCCAAACGCCCTAGCCATTAGGCCATTGTAACTTTGCAAGCCGGGATATTAAACATAATAGAAACAAACAAACGCACCTTAGTTGTTATTGTCTTAAACACTTTAATTATTTGATCTGAAGATTTTAAATATACGTAGAATTTCCATCCCTACATAAATAATTATTATTTGTAAAAAAAAAAAAAAAAAAATTAAAAAAATGAATTTTCAAACTATAAAATAAAAAAACACATTGAAGACTATCTTTTCAACATGGACTCGAACCTCGGTATGTTTGCTTGGAAGCCAAACGCTCTAGCCATTAGGCTATCGGAGCTCTGTGTGTCTGGATCTTAAACATAATAAAAACAAAGAAATGCACATTGGCTATTATTGATTCAATACTTTAAATTTGCAGGTGGAGTAGTTAAATTGACATATAACATTCCTCCGTAACAAAAATAATTATTATTCGTAAAGAAAGGAATAAAAATAAATAATTCACAACTTAGAAAATACATTAAAGATTCTCGTTCCCACTGGGACTCGAACCTGGGGCTGCTCGTTTGGAAGCCAAACGCCCTAGCCATTAGGCCATTGTGACTTTGCAAGTCGGGATGTTAAACATAATAAAAACAAACAAACGCACCTTAGTTGTTATTGGTTTAAACACTTTAATTATTTGATCTGAAGATTTTAAATATACGTAGAATTTTCTTCCCTACATAAATAATTATTATTTGCAAAAAAAAAAGAACTAAAAAAATGAATTTTCAAATTATAAAATAAAAAAACTCATTGAAGAATATCGTTCCAACCTGGACTCGAACCTGGAACTGCTCCTTTGGAATCCAAACGCTCTAGCCATTAGGCTAACGGAGTTCTCTGTGCCTGGATCTTAAACATAATAAAAACAAAGAAATGCACATTGGAAATTATTAATTCAATACTTTAAATCTGCAGGTAGAATAATTAAATTGATATATAACATTCCTCCGTAACAAAAATAATTATTATTCGTAAAGAAAGGAATAAAAATAAATAATTCACAACTTAGAAAATACATTAAAGACTCTCGGTCCTACTGGGACTCGAACCTAGGGCTGCTCGTTCGGAAGCCAAACGCCCTAGCCATTAGGCCATTGTGACTTGGCAAGTCGGGATGTTAAACATAATAAAAACAAACAAACGCACCTTAGTTGTTATTGGTTTAAACACTTTAATTATTTGATCTGCAGATTTTAAATATACGTAGAATTTTCTTCCCTACATAAATAATTATTATTTGTAAAAAGAAAAAAAAAAAAGAATTAAAAAAATGAATTTTCAAATTATAAAAGAAAAAAACACATTGAAGATTATCGTTCCAACCTGGACAAAAACCTGGGGCTGCTCATTTAGAAGCCAACCGCTCTAGCCATTAGGCTGTCGGAGCTCTTTGTATCTGGATCATAAACATAATAAAAACAAAGAAATGCACATTGGAAATTATTAATTCAATACTTTAAATCTGCAGGTAGAATAATTAAATTGATATATAACATTCCTCCGTAACAAAAATAATTATTATTCGTAAAGAAAGGAATAAAAATAAATAATTCACAACTTAGAAAATACATTAAAGACTCTCGGTCCTACTGGGACTCGAACCTAGGGCTGCTCGTTCGGAAGCCAAACGCCCTAGCCATTAGGCCATTGTGACTTTGCAAGTCGGGATGTTAAACATAATAAAAACAAACAAACGCACCTTAGTTGTTATTGGTTTAAACACTTTAATTATTTGATCTGCAGATTTTAAATATACGTAGAATTTTCTTCCCTATATAAATAATTATTATTTGTAAAAAAAAAAGAATTAAAAAAATGAATTTTCAAATTATAAAATAAAAAATCACATTGAAGACTATCTTTTCAACAGGGACTCGAACCTCGGGATGTTTGCTTGGAAGCCGAACGCTCTAGCCATTAGGCTATCGGAGCTCTGTGTGTCTGGATCTTAAACATAATAAAAACAAAGAAATGCACATTGGAAATTATTAATTCAATACTTTAAATCTGCAGGTAGAATAATTAAATTGATATATAACATTCCTCCGTAACAAAAATAATTATTATTCGTAAAGAAAGGAATAAAAATAAATAATTCACAACTTAGAAAATACATTAAAGACTCTCGGTCCTACTGGGACTCGAACCTAGGGCTGCTCGTTCGGAAGCCAAACGCCCTAGCCATTAGGCCATTGTGACTTTGCAAGTCGGGATGTTAAACATAATAAAAACAAACAAACGCACCTTAGTTGTTATTGGTTTAAACACTTTAATTATTTGATCTGCAGATTTTAAATATACGTAGAATTTTCTTCCCTATATAAATAATTATTATTTGTAAAAAAAAAAGAATTAAAAAAATGAATTTTCAAATTATAAAATAAAAAATCACATTGAAGACTATCTTTTCAACAGGGACTCGAACCTCGGGATGTTTGCTTGGAAACCAAACGCTCTAGCCATTAGGCTATCGGAGCTCTGTGTGTCTGGATCTTAAACATAATAAAAACAAAGAAATGCACATTGGCTATTATTGATTCAATACTTTAAATCTGCAGGTGGAATAGTTAAATTGACATATAACATTCCTCCGTAACAAAAATAATTATTATTCTTAAATAAAGGAATAAAAATAAGTAATTCACAACTTAGAAAATACATTAAAGATTCTCGTTCCCACTGGGACTCGAACCTAGGGCTGCTCGTTTGGAAGCCAAACGCCCTAGCCATTAGGCCATTGTGACTTTGCAAGCCGGGATATTAAACATAATAAAAACAAACAAACGCACCTTAGTTGTTATTGTCTTAAACACTTTAATTATTTGATCTGCAGATTTTAAATATACGTAGAATTTCCATTCCTACATAAATAATTATTATTTGTAAAAAAAAAAAAAAAATAATAAATGAATTTTCAAATTATAAAATAAAAAAACACATTGAAGACTATCTTTTCAACAGGGACTCGAACCTCGGGATGTTTGCTTGGAAGCCAAACGCTCTAGCCATTAGGCTATCGGAGCTCTGTATGTCTGGATCTTAAACATAATAAAAACAAAGAAATGCACATTGGCTATTATTGATTCAATACTTTAAATCTGCAGGTGGAATAGTTAAATTGACATATAACATTCCTCCGTAACAAAAATAATTATTATTCGTAAAGAAAGGAATAAAAATAAATAATTCAAAACTTAGAAAATACATTAAAGATTCTCGTTCCTGCTGGGACTCGGACCTGGGACTGCTCGTTTGGAAGCCAAACGCCCTAGCCATTAGGCCATTGTGACTTCGCAAGTCGGGATATTAAACATAATAAAAACAAACAAACGCACCTTAGTTGTTATTGTCTTAAACACTTTAATTATTTGATCTGCAGATTTTAAATATACGTAGAATTTCCATTCCTACATAAATAATTATTATTTGTAAAAAAAAAAAAAAAAAAAAATTAAAAAATGAATTTTCAAACTATAAAATAAAAAAACACATTGAAGACTATCTTTTCAACAGATACTCGAACCTCGGGATGTTTGCTTGGAAGCCAAACGCTCTAGCCATTAGGCTATCGGAGTTCTCTGTGCCTGGATCTTAAACATAATAAAAACAAAGAAATGCACATTGGAAATTATTAATTCAATACTTTAAATCTGCAGGTAGAATAATTAAAGTGATATATAACATTCCTCCGTAACAAAAATAATTATTATTCGTAAAGAAACGAATAAAAATAAATAATTCACAACTTAGAAAATACATTAAAGACTCTCGTTCCCACTGGGACTCGAACCTGGGACTGCTCGTTTGGAAGCCAAACGCACTAGCCATTAGGCCATTGTGACTTTGCAAGTCGGGATGTTAAACATAATAAAAACAAACAAACGCACCCTAGTTGCTATTGGTTTAAACACTTTAATTATTTGATCTGAAGATTTTAAATATACGTAGAATTTTCTTCCCTACATAAATAATTATTATTTGCAAAAAAAAAAGAACTAAAAAAATGAATTTTCAAATTATAAAATAAAAAAACTCATTGAAGAATATCGTTCCAACCTGGACTCGAACCTGGAACTGCTCCTTTGGAATCCAAACGCTCTAGCCATTAGGCTAACGGAGTTCTCTGTGCCTGCATCTTAAACATAATAAAAACAAAGAAATGCACATTGGAAATTATTAATTCAATACTTTAAATCTGCAGGTAGAATAATTAAATTGATATATAACATTCCTCCGTAACAAAAATAATTATTATTCGTAAAGAAAGGAATAAAAATAAATAATTCACAAATTAGAAAACACATTAAAGATCTCGTTCCTACTGGGACTTGAACCTGGTGTTGCTCGTTAGGAAGCCAAACGCCCTAGCCATTAGGCCATTGTGACTTTGCAAGCCGGGATATTAAACATAATAAAAACAAACAAACGCACCTTAGTTGTTATTGGATTAAAGACTTTAATTATTTGATCTGCAGATTTTAAATATACGTAGAATTTTCTTCCCTATATAAATAATTATTATTTGTAAAAAGAAAAAAAAAAAAAATTAAAAAAATGAATTTTAAAATTATAAAAGAAAAAAACACATTGAAGATTATCGTTCCAACCTGGACAAAAACCTGGGGCTGCTCATTTAGAAGCCAACCGCTCTAGCCATTAGGCTGTCGGAGCTCTTTGTGTCTTGATCATAAACATAATAAAAACAAAGAAATGCACATTGGAAATTATTAATTCAATACTTTAAATCTGCAGGTAGAATAATTAAATTGATATATAACATTCCTCCGTAACAAAAATAATTATTATTCGTAAAGAAAGGAATAAAAATAAATAATTCACAACTTAGAAAATACATTAAAGACTCTCGGTCCTACTGGGACTCGAACCTAGGGCTGCTCGTTCGGAAGCCAAACGCCCTAGCCATTAGGCCATTGTGACTTTGCAAGTCGGGATATTAAACATAATAAAAAGAAACAAACGCACCTTAGTTGTTATTGGTTTAAACACTTTAATTATTTGATCTACAGATTTTAAATATACGTAGAATTTTCTTCCCTATATAAATAATTATTATTTGTAAAAAAAAAGGATTAAAAAAATGAATTTACAAATTATAAAATAAAAAATCACATTGAAGACTATCTTTTCAACAGGGACTCGAACCTCGGGATGTTTGCTTGGAAGCCAAACGCTCTAGCCATTAGGCTGTCGGAGCTCTTTGTGTCTTGATCATAAACATAATAAAAACAAAGAAATGCACATTGGAAATTATTAATTCAATACTTTAAATCTGCAGGTAGAATAATTAAATTGATATATAACATTCCTCCGTAACAAAAATAATTATTATTCGTAAAGAAAGGAATAAAAATAAATAATTCACAAATTAGAAAACACATTAAAGATCTCGTTCCTACTGGGACTTGAACCTGGTGTTGCTCGTTAGGAAGCCAAACGCCCTAGCCATTAGGCCATTGTGACTTTGCAAGCCGGGATATTAAACATAATAAAAACAAACAAACGCACCTTAGTTGTTATTGGATTAAAGACTTTAATTATTTGATCTGCAGATTTTAAATATACGTAGAATTTTCTTCCCTATATAAATAATTATTATTTGTAAAAAGAAAAAAAAAAAAAATTAAAAAAATGAATTTTAAAATTATAAAAGAAAAAAACACATTGAAGATTATCGTTCCAACCTGGACAAAAACCTGGGGCTGCTCATTTAGAAGCCAACCGCTCTAGCCATTAGGCTATCGGAGCTCTGTGTGTCTGGATCTTAAACATAATAAAAACAAAGAAATGCACATTGGAAATTATTAATTCAATTCTTTAAATCTGCAGGTAGAATAATTAAATTGACATATAACATCCCTCCGTAACAAAAATAATTATTATTCTTAAATAAAGGAATAAAAATAAATAATTCACAACTTAGAAAATACATTAAAGACTCTCGTTCCCACTGGGACTCGAACCTAGGGCTGCTCGTTTGGAAGCCAAACGCCCTAGCCATTAGGCCATTGTGACTTTGCAAGCCGGGATATTAAACATAATAAAAACAAACAAACGCACCTTAGTTGTTATTGGTTTAAACACTTTAATTATTTGATCTGAAGATTTTAAATATACGTAGAATTTTCTTCCCTACATAAATAATTATTATTTGCAAAAAAAAAGAACTAAAAAAATGAATTTTCAAATTATAAAATAAAAAAACTCATTGAAGATTATCGTTCCAACCTGGACACGAACCTGGAACTGCTCCTTTGGAATCCAAACGCTCTAGCCATTAAGCTATCGGAGTTCTCGGTGCCTGGATCTTAAACATAATAAAAACAAAGAAATGCACATTGGAAATTATTAATTCAATACTTTAAATCTGCAGGTAGAATAATTAAAGTGGTACATAACATTCCTCCGTAACAAAAATAATTATTATTCGTAAAGAAAGGAATAAAAATAAATAATTCACAACTTAGAAAACACATAAAAGATCTCGTTCCTACTGGGACTCGAACCTGGGGTTGCTCGTTTGGAAGCCAAACGCCCTAGCCATTAGGCCATTGTGACTTTGCAAGCCGGGATATTAAACATAATAAAAACAAACAAACGCACCTTAGTTGTTATTGTCTTAAACACTTTAATTATTTGATCTGCAGATTTTAAATATACGTAGAATTTCCATTCCTACATAAATAATTATTATTTGTAAAAAATAAAAAAATAAAAAATGAATTTTCAAACTATAAAAATAAAAAAACACATTGAAGACTATCTTTTCAACAGGGACTCGAACCTCGGGATGTTTGCTTGGAAGCCAAACGCTCTAGCCATTAGGCTATCGGAGCTCTGTGTGTCT